>NW_026781633.1:0-218504 GCF_030144855.1 Hypanus sabinus
GAGACAGAGAGAGAGAGAGAGAGAGAGAGAGAGAGAGAGAGAGAGAGAGAGAGTGAGAGAGAGAGAGAGAGAGAGAGAGAGAGGAGAGAGAGAGAGAGAGAGAGAGAGAGAGAGAGGAGAGAGAGAGAGAGAGAGAGAGAGAGAGAGAATGTCGTTTGATAAGGGCAGATCAAGTACAAGGAATTCGAGTGTGTGCTTGTGTGCTGGGGAGTTTCCTTTGGCCAGTCACTCTCCAGATCTCTCTCCTCCCTCAATTTCTCATCACCCCGCCCCCGCCACTCTCATCTCACTCAAACACCCTCTCTCACACACAATCTCTCACCTCCCCGCACTTCCTCTCTCATCTCTGTCCCCTCTCTTTATCGGCTGTTCATCATGTGTTAGTGGACCACGGTGTCCCACTCCGGGTTTCCTGTCCCGAAGGTCCCGTCCCTTTCAGGAGCTCAGAGACTCGACAGGATGGACGAGAGCGAGACCTACGCGAACATGCGGCTCACAGGAACGGACCCACAAGCTCCTTCGGGAGGTGAGTAGTGCAGAGAGAGGGAGACAGCTTACAGCTGTCTCTGACCCTGGGAGTATGAGATAGGATAGCGTGGACGGAGCTACTCTCCATGGCTGACCCCGGGGATGTGGTGTGGTCGGTCGGTGCTGAGGGCGCTTTACTCGGTGTCTGAACCCAGGTACTCATGACGACTCGCTGCGAAGGGAGTTTTAAGGCTGATTTACACTCTGCGTAGTAGCCGAAAGCGTAGCCTTTGTAAGTGGCCTGCGCCGTTGTGAACATTTATATCTGTGCCTCGGTATGTCTGCGTTGCTCTGCAATTCACTAGCAAAACGCTAGATGGCGGTGTGGTTTATATGATTCTCAGTCACTGACCCGGGATCAGTGACGTGACAGTGTGGAGGGAGCTGCACTGTGTTTCTGTCTAAAAAATGTGTGATAGGACTGTGTGGAGAGAGTTTCTCTCTGTGCCTCAACCGTGAATGTGCTGTGTGAAGGTGTGGATGGAGACTTACTCTGCGTCTGACCCCGGGAATGTGCGGTGTGACGGTGAGGAGGTAGCCACTCCCAGATTCTCACCCTCAGATGTTCTGTCCCCAGCTGAACCGGATGTATCGTACGTGCAGCTGAATATCACGGCTCCCTCGGCGCCCCGGGTCCGGAAAGATGAAGGTCAGTTTCATCTTTTTTGGTTTGACAGTGTTTAGGTGACGTGTCGATTCCTTTCGATAGATTTCAGGGCAAAATACAGTTGACCCCGATGATTCACTGCTGCAGAATACGTCAGAGGGAACTCGGGATATAGACCATGATCAGGGAGCTCATTGGAAGCGTGGGGCGGTGTTTGGTGTGGATGGTGCCTTCGTGAGGGGATGTCTGGACAGAGCCCTGTGGGATGGGGTGAGGAGGCAGTGCTGTGCGAGGGGGCGCTGAGGAGGGGATTCACTGGGAGGCGTGTAGTGGTGGGTGAGGCTTGGAACTCGGTGAGGAGGATTTGCGGTGAGAGTGGTCGCTGAGGGGAAAAGGACATTGAGGAGGGAGCACGGAGCAGAGGGAACACCGTGGAAGAAGGGTCGATAAAAAGGAAACAACATTGGAGTGGAGGTGATGCGGGAACCATGGAGGAAGCGGAAATGAGCCAGCACAGTGGAAAACTTGAACGAATCTCTCAACTTTCGAACCACCTTTTTCTCTCTTCTGATCTCTCTGTCTCCCTCTCTCTCTCCTACTTTCCCCGCTTTCCCTCCCTTATTCCCCACCCTTTTTCCTCAGCTTTGCCTTCCACCACCTTCCCTCTCACACATCTTTCATTCCTCTCTCAACCTCTCCATATTTTACCACCTTTGCCCCTCTCTCTGCCTACTGTCTCTAATTTCGCACATCTATCGAAAATCCTTATATCTCTCCCCATCCGTCTCTCTCCCCATGCCCTTTCCCCTCTACTCTTCCAACCAATTCCCCTTCTCCCAAATTTCAACCTCCCTCCCCTTCCCTCTCTTGCCCAACACTCCAAACTCGCCCATCTATCACACTCCCCCTTTCACCCTTCCTCACCCTCGCACTCTCCTTTGCACTCTTTCCCTCATTGAATACTCATTCACTGACCTCCGGCTATCTCCGCCCCCTCTCAAACTGCTCTCTCCCCTTCTCCCCATTTTCCGCTTATCTCCCGCTCCGCAACCTCTTCTCTCTTTCTGTCCCGTCCCCTTTTCCCCTCTCTCGCAATCTCCCTTTCTGTTCCTCTGTTCCTTACCCTCTCTGCATCCCACTTATCTTCTAACCTCACTCTCCTATCTCCCACTGCTCTCTTTGCTCTCCCTCGTCCCTCCCCCTACCCTCACTCTTATCCTCTATCACCGCTCTCTCTTCCTCTGCCACTCTCTGCGTCTCCTCTAACAATTCTCAACCCAATTCTCTCTCTTCTATATTCCCGCTCATTGCGTCTATCGCTCACCACTGTCTCCTCCTCTCTATCCATCTATCATCCTCTCTCCCCTCGGGTTCCCCGTTCCCTCACATTCTTTCTCCCTGCCTCTCATCCTTACCCCCCTTTACTTAACCCACACTTCCCCTACTCTCCTTTCGCCTTTTTCTGCTCTCTCTCTCTCTGCCCCCACTCCCCGTTCTATCACCTTCTCTCTGTTCCTCCCTCGCTCTGCATCCCAGTTGGTCTGAGCACCACCTACGCAGAGGTGAAATTTCTGAACGATGAGCCCGTCATCGATGAGGATCAGGCTCCTCCCATTGCCCCAGGACACCGCAAGCTGCCAACCAATGCCCAAACAGGTCAGAGTTCATAATTATGACGCCGCTGTGGACACTTCACGTGTTACATGCAGAAGTGTGTGTTTTAGTAAATACTGCAAATTTCTCTCCTTCGGCCACTTTCCTAGCATCTCGTCCCACATACCGGCCACCATTTGGGTCCAAAAATTAGTCACTTGGATGCCCAATTAAATGTATTTCTTCTCTCACCTTCGCCGTGTGCATTCTCGTCCGTGACTGTCGCTGAGGTGACCCACATGGATTTGTCCACCTCTGTAAGTTCACCCGCACACTCCAACGAACAAAGCCCCTCTGTGAGGTCACCCGTACACTCCAACGAACAAAGCCCCTCTGTAAGGTCACCCGTACACTCCAAGGAACAAAGCCCCTCTGTGAGTTCACCCGTACACCCCAGGGAACAAAGCCACTCTGTGAGGTCACCCGTACACTCCAAGGAACAAAGCCCCTCTGTGAGGTCAGTCCTGGGCTCCAAGGTATTAAGTCCTGAACTGCCCGACATCACTTCATAACTCAGTCCCTCGAGCTCTTGCAACATCCTGGGAAATCTCCCTCTGCACACTTTCCAGCGCACTTACATCTTTCCTACAGCAGGGCGAACCAAGACTGAACCGAAATCCGAGTGCCTCCTCGCCGACGTCTTGGACAACTGGGATGTGACCTCCCGACTCCCGTACTCAGTGTCCTGACTGATAAAGGCAAACGTGTCGAACACCTTCTTCACCAGCCTGTCGACCTGTATCTCCCGTCCTCCTACAGACTCCTTCATTCCTCCAAGCTCCCTGTCCTCCAGCAATCTTCACGTCGTATGCAAACTCAAACCGGAGTATTAATTCAGCATCCAAGTCTTTGACATAATAGAAGAATAATCGGACACAACGAGACCCTGTGGAACACCACAGGACACCGTCAGCCAACATGTAAAACCTACAGCACAACACCGTCCCTTCGGCCCACAAAGTTGTGCTGAACATGTCCCTACAATAGAAATGACTAGACTTCCTGTTCGCCCTTTATTTTTCAAAGTTCCATGTACCTGTCCAGAAGTCTCTTAAAACACCCTATTTCTGTGTGGGGTATCTATCCATGTTTCTATAAAATACCCGAGCGTATCTTACCCTAAATGAGGTAAAACGTTGGGAAAATGTATGCGTACACACATTAGTGGGTGAAATGAACGGGCGGACGACTATTTAGATGGACAGAACATTCAAAATGCAAAGGGACTTGGATACCCTGAAGGTCAGTCTCCAGTTTGAGTCGGGGGTGGAGAAGGCGAGTGCAATGTTGCCATTGATTTCTAGAGGTACGGAATATAAGAACAGGGATATAATGTTGAAGCACTCGGAGACCACACTTGGAGTATTCTCTGCCGTCTGGGGCTCCTTATGGATGTGCTGACATTGGAGAGGTTTCAGGGAAGATTCACCAGAATGGTTCCAGGAATGAGAGGGTTATTGTATGAGGAACATCTGGAGCTTTTGGGCTGTATTCCCTGGAGTTCAGGAGACTGAAGGGGGGGGAGATCTCACAGAAAATTTCCGATTGTCTAAAGGCCTGAACAGATTAGATACAGTATGTTATTCCGCGTGATAGGGGAGTCTAGGACAAGAGGTCACGACTTCAGGATTGAAGATAGTCCATTTAGAACGGAGATGCAGCTAAATTACGAGTTAGTCAGAGACTGGTAAAGCTGTGGAATTTGTTGCCACAAGCGGCTGTGGAGGCCAAATCATTTGGTGCAGTTAAGGCAGAGATCGAGAGTTTCTTGATTAGCCGGGATATCGAAGGGTATTTGCAGTATGCAGGGTAGTTGGGATGACGGAAGAATTATTTCAGCCCATGATTGAATGGCGGGACAGACTTGAATAACCGAATGGCCTCCTTCTGCTGCCATATCTGATCATCACATGGTCTTGTGGTCTCTCCACAGCTGCGCATGAACAGCAGCCGAAAGGAAAGATCGGAAATAGACCGCACCGTCTGATCTGCCTACTCTGCCTAGTTACGTCCGCCTTCATCGTGACTGTGGCCGGTCTCTCGATCCATGGTGAGTGGAACGTTCTCCCGGTGGAGTCACACCATACGTAAAGAGAGTGGAATAAATTTATATTGTAAAAAAACACAAGGACACAGACGCGCCGTTTGCCGTAACACCGATTAAAACCCCATCACCACAACACGGACACACACTTGACCGTGATAAAAACACGCCATTCACCATAACATCAACAATACTCTTACCGGAGCACGGTCACGACCTTCAAAGAGACACAGATAAACTCCTGACCGCGACGCTGATACGAACATCGCCGTGACACAAACATGACCCAGTCCCCAATTGTAACATCAACAAAACCTTCACCAGGGCATTGATATACTCCATCGCCGTGACACACACGTGACTACCACACTGACCGCAACTAACTCCTCACTGTAATATCGACATGCCCCTGACCGTGTCACTGATAAACTCCTTAAGCGACATGGAAACACACCTCACAGTGCCACCGACACGTTCTTCACCGTGACACTGAGTTACCGCATACCGTGACACCTTCACGCTCCACAACGTGATCCACTCCGTACCACACCGTGACAAAGACTCAGAAGTCACTTTAACACGCCTTAGTGAGACAGTATCGCTCCTCTACGTAAAAACCGATGCACCGCTCGCTCAGGCAATTCCCCACACCTCACTCTGACGCAGGCAAACCCCTTAACGTGATACTGACACCTAAATTCACAATGACACCGACATAGTACTCTCCGTGACACCGACACACAGTTCAGCGTGACCGTCTCATACCCAGCGTGGCCATGACATGTCTCTCACCGTGACACAGACATAAACTTCTCTGTGAAACCAGCACACCCCACACATGATACAGATACTCCACCCACGGTGACACCACAAGGCCCCCCACACTGGCATTTTCCTCGACTTGACATCGAGCTACACTTCATTGTGATCCGGCACACCACTCGCCGGGGCACAGAACCTCCTCACAGTTTCCTCACACGTCCCTCACAGCAAATCGGACATGTCCAGCATGATACTGAAACCCCCATTGTAACATCAACAAAATCTTCATCGGTGTATTGATATACACCATAGTGTGACACAGACGCGCCCCTCAAGGTGACGCCGACGCCTCTCACTGTGCCATCAGCATCTCCTTCACTGTGACACCCTTCACCGTGACACTGACACAACAAAATTATAATGGTGCATAGTTCCCTGAAGTTGGAATCTCATGTGCATAGGGTGGTTAAGGAACCTTTTTGGTATGCTGGCCTTTATAATTCAGAGCATTGAGTATAAGTGTTGGGATGTAATGTTAAAATTGTACAAGGCATTGGTAAGGCCAAATTTGGAGTATTATGTACAGTTCTGGTCACACAATTATAGGAAAGATGTCAACAAAATAGAGGGAGTTTAGAGAAGATTTACTAGAATGTTACCTGGGTTTCAGCACCTAAGTTGCAGGGAAAGGCTGAACAAGTTAATCTTTATTTTTGGAGCGTGGAAGGTTGAGGGGGGACTTGATAGAGATATTTTAAATTATGAGGGGGATAGATAGAATTGACGTTGATAGACTTTTTCGTTGAGAGTAGGGGAGATTCAAGCAAGAGGACATGAGTTGAGACTTAGGGGGCGAAAGTTTAGGGTTAAGAGGAGAAGGAATTTCTTTATTCAGAGACTGGTGGCTGTGTAGAATGAGATTCCAGTAGAAGTGGTAGAGGCAGGTTCGATATTGTCATTTAAAGTAAAATTCGTTAGGCATATGTAAAGGAAAGGAGTGCAGGGTTATGGGCTGAGTGCAGGTCGGTGGAACTAGGTGAGAGTAACTGTTTGGCATGGACCTGAAAGGCCGAGATACCCTGTTTCTGTGCTATCATTGTTTTCTTGTTATATGCTGACTCACGTGTCACTGCAAACGCTAAACATCCTTCACCATCTCTCTCAATGTCACAGATTCGTCAGTCTAAGGAAACCTGCCACCGAAACTACCATGAGTTAAGCTCAACCCTTCAATCCAAGCTTTCTGCGCTCAACTCTAATCTGTCCGTTCTTCGTCACCAGTTCACTGAGATGGAAACGAAGTACAGATCTGTCAACGAAACCAAGGCTCAAATCTGTGAATTGTTGACCAGCAGTAGAGGTGAGGCATCATCCCCCTCTTTCACCCGCTCCTCATCACAGGGCAGGCATGGAGAGAGAAAGCGTCACTCTGTGCTTGACATCGGGAATGTGTGAAGAGATGGTATGGAGGGTGAGTCACTCTGTGTTTGACCTGGTGAGCGTGTGATGGAGCTGCGTGGAGGAAATGTCACTCTATCACTGAATACAGGGGGGTGTGATGGAATGTTATGGAGGTGGATTCACTCTGTGTCTAACCACGGGATTGCGAGACGTAACATTACAGCGTCACTCTGTGTCTCACTCTGGGAATGCCTGACGGGACAGTATGGATCGAGCTTCACTCTGTGTCTGACAGCGGGATTGTGTGATGGGACACTGCCCAGAGAGATTCACCCAATGTCTGACCCCGAAATGTGTTATCGCACCGTGGTGAGGGCGTTTCACACTGAATGCGGAATATGTGATGGGACAGTGCAGCGGAGGATTAATTTTGTGTCTGAATAGGGGAGTGTGATGGGATCGTAGAGAGAGAGAAAGTTTGTGACTGTTTCCAGGAGTGTGTGATGGGACAGTGCAGATGTAGGGTTTGTTCTATGTGACACCGGATTGTGTGATTGGATATTGTGGAGGGAGTCTGACCCGGTGAGTGTGACATGGGAGGGTGTGGGTGGAGCTTCGCTTTGTGTGAAAACATAGGTGGGTGTGATGGAACGGTACAGAGAGAGAGCCTCACACTGTGACCCGCCAGGAGATGCGCGACAGGACGTAAGGATGGAGATTCACACAGTGCTATAACCGGGAGTGTGAGATGGGGTGTGTGGAGGCAGCTTCTCTCTGTGTCTGACCCGGTGAGGGGCGGTGTTGAGGGAGCCTTCCTCTGTGTCTGACCCCGGAAGTGTGTGACAGGTCGTTGTGCAGGAAACTTCACTGACGTCTGACCGCTGAAATGAGTGTCTGTGTCTGACTCTGAGAGTGTTTGATGGGACATTGCAGACGGAAGGTTGACTCCACGTCTGACCCCGGGCGTTTATAAAAGGCAGTGTGCACGGAGCTTCACTCCACGTCTGATCCCGAGCGTTTATAAAAGGCAGTGTGCACGGAGCTTCACTCCACGTCTGACCCAGGGCGTTTATAAAATGCAGTGTGCACGGAAGCTTCACTCCACGTCTGACCCCGGGTGTTTATAAAAGTCAGTGTGCATGGAGCTTCACTCCACATCTGATCCCGGGCGTTTATAAAAGGCAGTGTGCAGGGAGCTTCAGTCCACGTCTGACCCCGGGCGTTTATAAAAGGCAGTGTGCACTGAGCTTCACTCCACGTCTGATCCCGAGCGTTTATAAAAGGCAGTGTGCACGGAGTTTCACTCCACGTCTGACCCCGGGCGTTTATAAAAGGCAGTGTGCACGGAGCTTCACTCAACGTCTGACGCCTGGAGTTTATGATGGGTCCGTGGGGAGGGAGATTCAATCTGCGTCTGACCGTGTTAGTGTCTGATCGGACGGTGCAGGGATCTTAAATCGTTGTCTCACCTCGTGTATGTATGATGGGACTCGGTGTTTGACACAGTGTGCGTGCGATGAGTAGCTATGCCTGGAAGGGGGAGTTGGGTGACAGACTTTGGGGGTGGGGTCAAGTGTGTGTCTGACACAGGGACCGGTGACGCGTGTCTGGAGAGGAGACATGATAGAGGTATGCAAGAAATTAAGTGGAATAGATAGAGTGGCAGCCAGCGCCTATTCCCCAGGGTACCATTGCTCAACACGAGAGAACATGGATTTAAGATAAGGGGAAGAAGTTTCACCGGGGATATTCGACGAATTATTTTTCACTCAGAGAGCGGTTGGTGTGGGAATGCACTGCCTGAGTCAGTGGTGGAGGCAGATACACTAGTGACATTTAAGAGACTACCAGACAGTTATATGGAGAAAATTAAAGTAGGGTGATATATGGGAGGAAGGGATTAAGTGTTGGCACAGCATTGAGGGCCATACGGTCTGTATTGTCCTGTATTAATCTATGTTCTATGTTCCAATCAGACTATTTCTTGACCCTTGGGAGTGTGTGATGGATGGTGTGGAGGGAAATTCACTCTGTCCCTGACCGCAGGTGTGCGAGATGGGACAGCGGGCAGGGAATTTCACTCTGTGTGTCACGCCGTGTGTGTGTGATGGGGAAGTGTGAAGGGAGATTCACTCTTTCTGTCACTGTTCCTTGTTCCTGATTTTCAGAGCAAACGTGTTCCAAGGACTGGGCCACAAATAAAGACCGGTGTTATTACGTATCCACGATTTACACATCTTTCCAAAAAGCGAAGCAAGAATGTTCAAACCGTGATTCAAGGCTGCTGGAAATCAATTCAAATGATGAAGCGGTATGAGTCACAGCACGAGAAGATCCAACAGTAACACAGTAATCATCACACACTCCCGGGGTCAGACACAGAGTGAATCTCCCTCCACACCGTCCCATCACACACTCCCGGGGTCAGACACAGAGTGAATCTCCATCCACACCTTCCCATCGCACACTCCCGGGGTCAGGCACAGTGTGAATCTCCCTCCACACCATCCCATCACACACTCCCGGGATCAAACACAGAGTGAATCTCCCTCCACGTCATCCCATCACACACTCCCGGGGTCAGACACAGAGAGAATCTCCCTCCACACCGTCCCATTACACACTCCCGGGGTCAGACACAGAGTGAATCTCCCTACACACTGTCCCATCACACACTCCCGTGGTCAGACACAGAGCGATTATTCCTCTACACGGTCCCATCACACACTCCCGGGGTCAGACACAGACTGAATCTCCCTCCACATCGTCCCATCACACACTCCCGGGGTCAGACACAGAGTGAATCTCTCTCCACATCATCCCATCACACACCCGCAGGGTCAGAAACAGAGTGAATTCTCCTCCACATCGTCCCATCACACACTCGCGGGGTCAGACACAGAGTGAATCTCCCACCACGCCGTCCCATCACACACTCCCGGCATCAGGCACAGAGTGAATCTCCCTCCACGCCATCCCATCACACACTCCCGAGGTCAGACACAGAGTGAATTCCCCTCCACACCGTCCCATCACACACTCCCGGCATCAGGCACAGAGTGAATCTCCCTCCACACCGTCCCATCACACACCCCAGGTGTCAGACACAGAGTGAAGCTGCTTCCAGCAGAACCATCCCAGATTGCTGTTGTAATCAGCTGAGAGAAGCTCCGTAGATATTCTTCGATTCTAGGCATTAATCTAGTACATTTTACTTCACAGAGCTTTGTATTCCACAATCATCTGGACAGCAAACTTGCTTACTGGATTGGAAAATGTGAAAACGGGTGAGATTTTAACTAATCTGTGGGATGAAGATTGGTTATTGACATCGTCCTCACAGGAGAAAATGTGATTAGTTTACGGACTGAAGTAGGTTTGACGTAATAGGGAGGGGCATTGTGATTTTTTTGTAGACTGTACGTGGGTAGGGGGTAGGGTTAGACAATAGACAATAGACAATAGGTGCAGAAGTAGACCATTCGGCCCCTCGAGTCTGCACCGCCATTCTGAGATCATGGCTGATCATTCACTATCAATACCCAGTCCCTGCCTTGTCCCCATATCCCTTGATTCCCGTATCCATCAGATATCTATTTAGCTCCTTCTTGAAAGAACCCAGATAATTGGCCTCCACCGTCTTCCGAGGCAGTGCATTCCACACCTCCACAACTCTCTGGGAGAAGAAGCTCTTCCTCAACTCTGTTTTAAATAACTGACCTCTTGTTCTCAATCAATGCCCTCTGGTACTGGACTCTCCCAACAACTGGAACATATTTCCTGCCTCAATCCTATCAAATCCTTTAATTATCTTAAACGTTTCAATCAGATCCCCTCTCAATCTCCTCATTTCCAGCGTGTACAAGCCCAATCTCTCCAATCTCTCTGCGTAAGACAACCCTGCCATCCCAGGAATCAACCTAGTGAATCTACGCTGCACTTCCTCAATTGCCAGAATGTCCTTCCTTAAACGTGGAAACCAAAATTGTACACTATATTCCAGTTGTGGTCCCACCAGGGCCCTGTACAAATGCAAAAGGACATTCTTGCTCTTGTATTCAATTCCACTTGTAACAAAGGACAACATTCCATTTGCCCTCTTCACTGCCTTTTGCACTTGCTCATTCACCTTCATTGACTGGTGAACTAGGACCCATTGGTCTTTTTGCATTTCTCCCTTACCTAACTCGACACCGTTCCGACAATACTCTGCCCTCTTGTTCCTGCTTCCAAAGTGGATAACTTCACATTTATTCACATTGAATGACATCTGCCAAGTATCTGCCCACTCACCCAGCCTATCCGAGTCCTTGTATTCTCCTAACGTTCTCTTCGCATGTCACACTGCCACCCAATTTAGTATCGTCAGCAAACTTGCTGATATAGTTTTCAATGCCCTAATCTAAATCGTTGACATACATCGTAAAGAGCTGTGGTCCCAATACAGAGCCCTGTGGTACCCCACTAGTCACCTTCAGCCAGTCCGAGAAACACCCATTCACTGCTACCCTTTGCTTTCTATCTGCCAACCAGTTTTCTATCCATGTTGAAACCCTGCCCCCAATGCCATGAGCTCTGATTTTACTCACCAATCTCCTATGCGGCACCTTATAGAATGCCTTCTGAAAATCTAGGTACACAACATCCACTGGCTTACCCTCGTCTAACATTCTTGTTACACCCTCAAAAAACTCAAATAGATTAGTCAAGCATGATTTGCCCTTGGTAAATCCATGCTGGCTTGGTCTAATCCTATTTCTGCCATCACGATGTGCCACTATTTCGTCCTTAATAATGGACTCAAGCATCTTCCCCACGACTGAAGTTAGGCTAACAGGGCGATAGTTCTCCGTTTTTTCCTTCCCTCCCTTCTTGAAAAGTGGGATAACATTAGCCACTCTCCAATATTCAGGAACTGATCCTGAATCTAAGGAACATTGGAAAATGATTACCAATGCATCCGTAATTTCCTGAGCCACCTCATTTAGAATCCTCGGATGCAGACCATCTGGACCCGGGGATATATTAAACTTCAGTCCTACCAGTCTACTCATCACAGTTTCTTTCCTAATGTCAATCTCTCTCAATTCCTCTGATATCTTATGACCCTGGCCCATTCATACATCTGGGAGATCTGGTGAAGACAGATCTAAAGTACGCATTAAATTCTGTTGCCATTTCCCTGTTACCAATAACAATTTCTCCCAATTCATTCTTCAAGGGGCCAACATTGTTCTTAACTATCTTCTTTCTCTTCACATAGCTAAAAAAGCTTTTGCTATCCCCTTTTATATTCCTGGCTAGACTCTCCGTATTGCTTTTTTAGTTAAGATCTGCTGTTCCTTAAATCTTTCCCAATCATCTGTATTCCCACTCATCTTAGCCCTGTCATACTTCTTTTTCTTTAATGCTATACAATCTCTGACTTCCTTTGTCAACTACTGTGGCCCCTTCCCCCTCTTTGAATCCTTCCTTCTCATTGGAATGAACTGCTTTTGCATCTTTTGTATTATGCCCAAGAATATCTGCCACTGCTGGTCCACTGTCTTTCCTGCCAGGGCATCCGCCTATTTAACTTTGGCCAGCTCTTCCCTCATGGCTCCATAGTCTACTTTATTTAATTGCAACACTGAAACCTCTCATCTGTCCTTATCCCTTTCAAATTGTAGATAGAAACTTATCATGTTATGATCACTACTTCCTAATGGCTCCTTTACTTCAAGATCACTTATCAATTCCTGTTCATTACACATCACCAAGTCCAAAATAATCTCGTTGTTGGTTGGCTCAAGCACAAGCTGTTACAAAAATACATCCCTTAGACACTCCACAAACTCCCTATCCTGGGGTCCAGCACCTACCTGATTCTCCCAGTTCACCTGCATATTGAAATCTCCCTTAACGAATGCATTACCTTTAGCACATGCCAATGTTAACTCCCTAATCAACTTGTACCCAATATCCACGCTACTGTTTGGGGGCCTGTACACAACACCCATTAGGGTCTTTTTACCCTTACTGTTCCTCAGCTCAATCCACACAGACTCTACGTCCCCTGTTCCCAAGTCACTTCTTGCTAAGGACTGAATCTCATTCCTCACCAACAGGGCCACCCCACCCCTTCTTCCCATATTTCTGTCTCTACGATAGCACGTATACCCTGGTACACTCAATTCCCAGGCCTGATCCCCTTGCAGCCATGTCTCCGTTATCCCAACAATACCGTAGTTCCCCATTTTCATCTGAGCTTCAAGCTCATCTGTCTTATTTCTGACACTACGCGCATTCAAGTATAGAATTCTGAGCCCATTCCTCCTCTCTTTACTTAAAACACTGTCTACTGTACCAAACCCTGCTCCTTGAACTTCCATCGGGCTAATTGCACCCTGAATTTTGATGACCTTCTCAAGATCACCCAAACCTTCTACACATTTAACCCAATGCTCCTTCTGACCAACCTTCTGGATCTTGATCCCTGCCCCCTGCACATCTAGTTTAAACCCCCCCGAGCAGCACTGGCAAACACTCCTGCAAGAATGTTGGTACCCCTCCGGTTCAGATGTAGACCGTCCCTTCGAAACAGATCCCAATGTCCCTGGAAGAAAGACCAATTATCCAAAAACCTGAACCCTTCCTTCCTGCACCATGCTCTCAGCCTCGTATTAATGTACATAATCATTCTATTCTTCGTCTCACTCGCACGTGGCACAGGTAGCAATCCCGAGATTGTCACCCTGGAGGTCCAGCCTTTCAGCTTCACTCCTAACTCCCTGAACTGTCTAAGCAAGACCCCCTCACTCACCTTACCTACATCGTTGGTCCCTACATGGACAACTTTATCTGGGTTCATGCCCTCTTTCTCAAGAATAGCCTGCACCCGATCTGAGATGTCCCGGACCCTGGCACCAGGGAGGCAACATACCATCCGAGACTCCTGATCTGCCCCACAAAATCTCCTATTTGCCCCCAGACTATAGAATCCCCTACAACTATTGCTCCCTTCTCTTCCCTCCTCCTCTTTCTAGTTGAGGGTTCAACCTCTGTGCCAGAGGTTGAACAATGGGAATATTTTGGGGCCGACAGGTGTATGTCGGGGAAGGACAGGGCAGTGGGAATATTTCGGAAACTGCCAGCGGGCAGTGGGAAGAGAACGGTGACAGAGATTATTTTGGTAATGACGCATGTGGGTGAGGACAGCGCGGTGCACCGGGATTATTTTGAAGTTAGTCGCCGGGCTGTGAGGAGAGGGAGCAACAGTGGGAATAGTTAGGTGAGTGACATGGCTCTGAGCGGCTAGAGTAGGAAATCTGGATTAGTTTGGAGACCAATACAATGCGATGAAACACATTTGTATAACGGATTTAGTTTCCGAACTGACGCAAGGACGTGGGGGAGAGGGTGCCAGTGGTATAAGTGTGGAGGCGGACCAGAGGTTCTGGGGAGAGCGCGGTGTTGTGGGATATGTCAGGAGACAGACACGAAGCTCTGGGTAGAGGAAGGGGCACCGAGATGAACCTGGAACCACACAGGGCTGAGGGAAGAGTGTGGAACAGTGGGATTCATTTCGGACAGACATAGGTCTGTGGGGAGACGGTGGGACAGCAGGGTTTGTTCGGGGACTGAAGCAGATGGGGGGGGGGAGGGTGGGCCTGTTCGATCCGTATGGAGACTGAAAGGGGACTGTGGTGAGAAAGCGGTTCGGTGGAATTAGTTTGGGGTATATGGAGCTGTGGGGAGACATTGGGTCAGTACGATTAGTTTGGGGACTGACACAGGATTGTGGGGAGACATTGGGACCGTGGTATTTTTCTGAGTACCGGCGCGGGGCCGTGGGGAGAGAGTGGGTGAGTGCAATGAGTTTGAGAGCTCACACAGGCAATTAGGAGAGAGCGAATTCATGGGATTAGCTTGGGGACGGACTCCGCTCATGTCCTCTACTGAAGCAGTTTTGTCTCTGTTGAAATTGTTTAACTCTCCTGGATAGTAAAGTGGGCCGGAGCCTCCTGTACAAGACGTCCTCTGGAACGCCCGTCTGCAGACAGTGCGTAAGGAGTATCATGTGTGATGGTGATTGGCCGTTCATCTGCGAGAAGTCGGCACCTTTGTTCCCAGATATTCCTGAACAGATCCAAGGTCTCTGTCAACAGCCAGTGGAGGAGACATGAATCAAGTGACTACCCCCATTTTCTCCTCCTTCTCTCCCCTTCACTCTCACTCCTAAATCCTTTCAAATTCCCTCCCAGCATTCTCTGCCCCTCCCTCCTACTCCATCTCCTCTTGTTGCCATCATATTCTCCCCACCAGACACCGACAATTCCCTATCGCCGTCTATCCCCTCCTCTCTCGCCAGTTCCCCGTCTAGCTCTTCCCCGCTCCCTCTACATTTCTCTGGCCCCTCACCTCCCCTTATTTCCTCGAACGTTCTCCGCCCGCTCTTTCCCTTCTTCCTCTGCAAACCGCTTACATCTCTCTCCCCTTCGCTCCCCCAGACACTCTCTCTCCCCTCCCAGTTCTCCCTGAACCCTCCGTCTCCCTGATCTCTCCCACTCTATTTCTGCTTTCCAATCACTCTCACCTCAATCCTGTGGCGTCTGGTTCTCGATAACCCAACCCTGGGTGAAAGTCTGTGCGCATTCCATCTGTCTGTGCCCCTCTTGTACCACGGCAACATGACCTCCCGAATCCTGTACTCAGTCTGACTGGTGAAGACCAACGGGCCAAGTGTCCTGTCCACTCGCATCGGATGTTTTCCTCAGGAATCGCTATTTCATTTATTATCTGAAACTTATAACGCCTGGAATTTGTTCTTTTGAAGTATCAGTAAGGCGCAAAAATGTAGAATTGATGTAAGATGCAAAAAGTATTATAACCGTAAATATGTCGAGTTTTTGCTGATGCTTTGAAACATCATGGGAATGGGAAGAAGCTTTTCCTGAATCGCTGTTTGTGGGTGTTCTGTCTCCCGGAGCTGTCAAATACTCCTCCTATAATACTACGTCCAATTCCGTTATCATTCCCGTGAATCCTCTCCAATGTCTCACATCACCTGTGAGATAAGCGATGGAAACCTGCTCACAGAATTCCAAATATGGCCTCACCAGTGACGTAATGAGCCTCAGAATGACGTCCTTGCGTTTACGTCCCAGCCCTCTCGAAATGAATGCTGTCATCGCATTTGCCTTCCTCACCACCGGCTCAAGCTGCAGGTTAAACTTCTGGGAAAGCTGCACGAAGTCTCCCAAATCCCTCTGCACCGCAGACTGTTTTTAACCCTTACACACTATGCCGGATATATTTGACCCGTTTTGACATGTGACAGCAGTAAAAACACACAAATGCCATTCTCAGCCGAAATTTGATGAATTTTCCTAAAGTGACCCAAAATGCTCAATCATGGAAATACTCAAAAACCTTAAACTTTTTACAGGTGCTACAAATTTTTGTACATTGAAGCTACTCCGATTCAGATTAGACCCATATCTTTTGAAATGCATTTTTTGATTTCTGAAATATTAATTAAGGATTAATCACCCATTTGTTAATGTCAGAGAGGCAATTTATACATTCTAAGTAGAAATGTGGTTCAGAACTTTGTTTAGACACCTGTTATGAGAGGATTATTGGGCCGGGTTGAGATTGTCCCGGACTATTCTGTTAAGGAATAGAAAATAAGCAGTTTGCCTGCGTCAAAAAATAAATCATCTCCATCTAGAAAATAATCGATGTTTTTATTTATCTTATTTTCAAATTGCAGGACCAAACGATTCCCGGCACTGTATTCTATCTGCCCCATCTGTTCTCAATCTCCGATTCTGCCTGAGTCCTTCACCAGCCCCTTGTTTTCTCAACACAACCTGTGGCTCGATAACGGTGCTGCCGACTGTGGTTTCCCGATGGGGGTGTATATCATCCCGTTGCAGAGGGACGGACACCCGCCCGGGATGTGGAGACGCTGATTAAAACTGGGAGCACGTGCGCGCTGAATAATCCACATCCCGTCACGCGCACTCACAGTTTCCGGGACAGAATTCCAGACGACTGGGACGGCGGAGTTCTGGAAATTGCTGTGAGGGGAGAGCGGAGGACGAAGGGGGTTTAGATCAGGTATTGTCCTGGGTAGTGTGTGATGTGGCTGTGCGGGTTTTGAGCTGGGGAGTTGCAGTTGAACTAAACAATATCTGAACGGTGAATGTGTGAAGGAAAGGGGAACAGGGAATTCACTCTGTGTCTGTACCAGACACAAACTTTTCTATTTTTCATACAAAAATTTTCTATTTCTCTAAGTGCCATGTACCTATCCAAAAGTCCCTTAAAAGACCCTATCGTATCCGCCTCCACCACCGTTGCCGGCAGCCCATTCCACACACTCACCACTCTCTGAGTGAAACACTTACACCTGACATCTCCTCTCTACCGACACCCCAGCACTTTCAATCTGTGTCCTCAAGGGGCAACCATTTCAGCCCCGGGAAAAAAGCCTCTGACTATCCACACGATCAATGTCTCTCATCATCTTGTCGTTACACGATGCCTCTCTGTCAGGTCATATTGGGAGGAATCTAGACCGAATGTTCAGTTCGCTGGAAGCTTGGTGACGGTCCGGAGATTCAAAGGGGTTAAATATCCAGTCCCAGTACAGCGTCCTCCTGTGGCCATGCAGCTCAATAACAGGCACACCAGATTGTATGCCTCTGGGCGGGATAGACGGGTTCAAATGACCAAGTCAAGGTATGCCTCACAAGTCAGGACGACACATGAACATCCATGAGTACAGCCAAAGGTGACAGCGTTACTCCAGAAACATGGTGCAAAACACGATATCAGCATTTAAACACGGCAGAAGGCACAAAAATATGTATAAAACAGAAAAAATACCAACGCAGTATGAGGCCTTCGTCAAATGAATAACAGTGATATCTGCCTTCGACCACAACAAAGCCTATCTTCAGCCAAGCGAACACTGGGGGGCAGCACAGACTCCTGCCCGGAGGTCACGCCACACCACCCCGCCGTGCTCAGCTCCTTCACTTCCTCTGCCAGCGAGAATCTCTCTCAGTTTACACATCAACTTGAGTTGAAATAATATCTCAGCAAGAATATTTGCCATGAAACATAGGAGGGGTGGGCATTAAACTAGAGATACAGGGGGATGAAACCCGTAATGCCATCACAGATAGAAGAAAACTTGTTGGAACAGATGTCGTTAAGGCCTCCGACGAAGTCAAGATGAAAAATGTTGAGCCAGCTGGGACTCACGTTCTGAGCTGCCTACGTTTCAATGCAGAAAGTTTTGTACGAAAGGCAGATGAGCTCAGGGCGGGAGTCAAATTCTGGAAGTATGGCATTGTAGCCAATAGTGAGACTTTGTTGCAGGAGGGGCAGGACCGTTAGCTTAATACTCCGGGATTCGGCTGTTTGAGTCGTGCTAATGAGCACACAATGCAAACATAAGGGGCAGCTTTGCAGTTAGGGAAAATGTCACGGCGGTGTTCAGTCAGGACAGACCGGGGAACACGTCTAGGTGAGGATTTTTGGACGGAACTGAGGAATAAGAAAGGTACGAACTCGACCATGGGGCCATATTATCAATCACCTAATAGTGCCGGGGATTCAGAGGAACAAATCTGTAGAGAAACATAAGTTTGTGATATTTTAACAGATATTCACTGTGAGCCCCATTCCGTGAAAGGACCAGTGGAGTAGTTTCTCAAATGGTTTCAAGAAAGTTTCCTTAATCAGTATGTAGATATTTCCAACTAGCGAGTGCAATACTGGATCTCCTCCTGCGGAATGGAACAAGGCAGGGGACAATAGTTTGTGCAGGCGACCACTTTGCATCCCGTAGCAGTCCGAGTCTTAAAGGGATGATATTGCCATTAGATTCAAGGTGATTATGGAAAGGGGTATTTATGACCTCGGGTTTAGTTCTAAATTGAATGAAGGCTTTCTTGGCGGCAGGAGTGATCTGGCAAGTGTGGATTCGGCCAGGCTGTTTTCTGGTAAAGATGTAGCTGCGAAGTTGGAGCCCAGGCGCTGTCTCATGAGAATACTGGGAGGTGTCGGATCACAACCAACAGCGCTGGAAATGGATTTCCTACGGTTGAGCACTGAGTGCTCAGCACGAGCGCTTGAATTACAAACTTTCCAGGAAGGATTGTGAGAGGAAGAAACTGTCAGTCCGAGTCTTAAAGTGAACGTTACAGGGAAGCACACTCCAAATGAGGCCTCAGCAGAGCCTTAAAATTAAATCCTTGCCTGGGAAATGAATGCGAACCTTTTATGAGCTTCCTCACCACCGAGTCCTTGAACAGTCCAGCCTGGTGGTGGCAAAGGTTTCCAGTGGCCCAGCAGGTAGACATTCGGAACCCGAGGACCGGCGAGTGTTCAGTCATCTGACTGATGATTCTCACATCGGACTTCGGGTCATAGGTCACAGAAGAGAAGGGGCGAGCAGAGCCGAATCTGGTGCCCCTCTCGAACGTCTTTTTCAACTGCATAGTGACTTTCCAACTCCTGTACTTACTCACTACACCCTTCTATGACTCTGTCATCTCCTCCCTCTCCGACATCAGAACAGGTTTATATTACCCCATCCATCCGCTAAAACCTACCCCAACTCCGTGACTCCCCCCTACTGTGCACCACTACCCCTTTCACTTGTTCCTACTTATCCTACTATTCCTCTCCTCCGTTTCTGTCAGCCTCTCCCTCTCCCCCACTCTCGGTTGGTCCCACCAGGTCAGATCCACTGAGACGCTGATACCCGGCAACACAGAAACCTCAAATCAGACCATGAGATATCGGAGCAGAATTAGGCCATCGAGTCTGCTGCGCCATTTCATCATGTCTGATCCAGGTCCCCATCAGCCACAATCTCTTGCCTTTTCACCATATTCCTTCATGTCTTGAGTAATTAAGAATCTGTCAACCTCTGACTTCAATATATCTAAATTCAAACTCCACAGCCGCCTGTGCTACCCATTCCACTGACTTACCATACTGTGAGGAAATAAATTCCTCCTTTGATGGGATCTTAAGCTTCATTCGCTATGTACTATGCCTTTCAGGACAGAGAGAGAGCGAGAGAGAGAGAGAGAGAGAGAGAGAGAGAGAGAGAGAGAGAGAGAGAGAGAGAGAGAGACGGAGTAGTCTTCTACTGCTGCCCGAGTTGCTATGGAGAGATAGGAGGAGTTACATGATGGACAGCTGATGTTCAGCGTGTGTGAGGTCGACTGTCTTTCTGGCAGACAAACAGAAGAGACTCACAGAGGCCGGTGACGAAGGAGACACTGGATGAACTCTTCAAGTGCACGCGAGGGTATTTTGAGGATCGATCAAGTGATCAAGTGCAAGGGTCACGCTGTGCAAACTCCCGGTGTGTTTAACCCTGGCCTGGGTTAGTAGATTTTCCACTGAAGTCGGTACCCTTAGGGGAGTCACATTTGACTAACTTGAAGAATTCAGAGGAGAACGGCAAGACCGACGACCCCTGTTTATTCAGATTACAAACTCCTCTCTCTCACCTCAGTTCTGTGGATTAAACTGAACTTTCTCACAGACCATCGTCAGACTGTAACTCTTGCCAGCCGAACTTGAATGAGTTTTGGAACTTTATTTTATTCGCCTATATCAGCATAACTCTGCTAACTTTCGATTTACCTGGTTTACGATGCTATATTATGTGGTTTCTAATTGAATAATGTTTGTTAACAGCAAAAGCAGACTCTAGGTCTGTTCTATTGCTGCTGATGGTTTTATCACACACATTTACGTGTACCTAACACTCCCAATCTCCGTTCTGAAAGGACGGACCGCCATTCCGATGTGGGTCCGCTGGTATTGACTGTCCCGCCACGGGGAACCTTCTCTCCACATCTACTTTATCGATGCTTTTAAACATTCAATCATTTCCAAAAACAACATCCGTCCCCCTCATTCTTCTGAGATCCAGCCATCAAAGGCATTATATGTTTGAATATTTTGCCTTAACTCTGTGTTAATGTTCAATTTAATGGGCATCGCAAATCCGCTGACACCCCTATCACAGGGCAAGAAAATTTTCGAGCAGTTCACAAGATGGCTGCCTCCAGCATAAAGTTACAAGAACACTGGTGAAAATTTCAGGGAGCATTGGTTCTGAAATTACCTCTGAATGTAACAACCTTCAGATATCTAACAATCCAAATCACTGAATCTGTTCGCATCCTCAGAGTAGTGTGTGAGGATATATTTGCCAAAACCAGTAAACATTCACATACTGGCTTGCACGCTCCTCGCTCATCAATGAGCGTTACAAATAAATGTGCACCTCTACATTGTCGGACACATCACTAAATCTGTTCACATCCCCAGACTGGTGTGCGAGGGCATATTTGCCGACACCGCCCTAAATCTGCATAATCCCAAAAATCAGTGCTCTCTCCATACACACTGTTTCTCCAACATGCATAATAGATTATCTCAGAGGGAATCATTTCAAATCGATCAGAAAATGACTGCTTCGACCTTAAAATCCGCACGAATCTCAAAATGCATCTGCAATTCCAGATAGTTTGACACACACAGATCTGGGTGTAAACTGTTCACCGCCATATTAAACAACAGACGCCTAAATCTGCGCGCATTCCCAAGTCCGTATTCAACCATAAATCTGTGGGCATGACCGAGTAAGAGCTCGACCTAAATCCACATTAACCCCAATTCTGACGACAAACCCACATGTACGCTGGATTATCCGAAATCACGAGTCCGGTCAAACAGTTCACAAAATAGCTTCGCATTCAAAAATCTAAAACAAACTTCCGAACACTATTATTAAAGTATATATAAGTGAAACAACATTGTAATTCGTCAAGCCCCCCCAATACACCGACATACCCAAATCCGTGTGTACCCAAACTCGCCGCGCACATGTCAAAATCTCTGAGAACCCCCAAATCCGAGTCCGCGCCTATATGTACAATTGTTTATCCTAGAGAGAGAAACATTTCAAACATTTCAGAAGATAGCTCAATCCACTTTAAAAAAATAGCAAGAACAACGTTAAAGTGCATTATTTATCCGAGTATCTGTAAAATAAGCAATTTCAATTTTGGCATTATAACCAATTCCTCCGACAAGCAAAATCCACGTGTACTCCCAAATCCGTAAGCACACCCAAATGGGTGCGCACTCCGAACCTGTCAACTCCTCCCAGTTACAGATTAGGTTATCCGAGAGGAGAAATCATTTCAAATAGTTCAGAAAGTAGCAACTTCCAACTTAAAAATCATAGCAAGAGCAGAGTAGAAAACTGGAAGTGTATTTATTAATAAAGTATCTATCAATTAAACAACCGTTAGATTTGTCAGGACCCCAAATCCGGGAGCATCGAAGACCGTGTACATCACCAATTCCGCTGATTTCACTAAATCCGTTCGCATCGCAAATCGGTTGCCACCCATATATGTCGAAGCAGCCCTAAATCTGCGCAAACACAAATTCGGTGCGCACCCCAAACTCTCTGACACCCGAGAGGCATAAGGAATATTCAATCAATACAGAAAATGACCGTCTCGTGGTTAGCAAGCCATGTGTGCGCCAAAGTCCTTTTGCAGATCGGCGACACACCGCTCAACCCAAATCCGTGGGCAGCCCCGTATTCAAGACTACACTAAAATCCGGAACACTAATCCTGCAGCCCCACATCTGCGCACATCCTCAAATACCACAGGCATATTAGAAGACCCAATCATTGTTAACAGAAAATGTCTGTCTGGTAAAAACCACCACGTCACCAAATCGATATGCACTCACAAAAACGTGGAGACTCTACCCTAAATTTGCTCTCCCTAAGAAGGTGCGCACCCCGATATCGGAGCACTCCCCTAATTCAGTTTGCAACCCTTTATTAGAGAACACTCCGAAATCCCACATCCACATGAACCACAAGACCGTGTGCAACCCATATTCATCGACAAGAAATAAAATTGCGCAATCGTAAGTTCAGTGCACACCCTGAACCCGCGGACTCCGCCACTTGTTCATCAGATTTTCCCGGAGAAACAATCAATAAAATACAATGGAAAAAAATGGCAGCCTCGATATTAATAATCCGGACGCAAATTTTGATCCAACTCAGCAAATCTATCTGTGTCCCATGACTGAAAAAGGCAACCCAAATCAGCGTACATCACCATGCTCAAGTGCATCGTCAAATTGGTGCGCATCACCAAATCCATGTGCATCGTCAAATTGGTGCACATCACCAAATCCATGTACATCGTCAAATTGGTGCGCATCACCAAATCCATGTGCATCGTCAAATTGGTGCGCATCACCAGATCCATGTGCATCGTCAAATTGATGCGCATCACCAGATCCATGTGCATCGTCAAATTGGTGCTCATCACCAAATCCATGTGCATCATCAAATTGGTGCTCATCACCAGATCCATGTGCATCGTCAAATTGGTGCGCATCACCATGCGCAGCCCAGACACGCTGAAAACCCCACATTCATTTGTGGGGCTCGTTATACACAGATTTTGTCTATTTTCTTTCTTTTGAGATAATCTAATTAGTGCGTGTGCGTCCACGGTTTTGAAGTTGTGGGGATGCATTTGCATTTGGAGATGCGCACGGATTTCTCACTTATTTGCGGTGACTGCGGTTTGAAAGAGTGCCGAATCTCAAAGTTGTTTCATTTCGATCATGTGAATAATGAATTTAATTTGAAATTTGACGTGAATTATTCACGTGAATGTGCAAGTGGTTTTCTCCGCGGGTATGATATTCGCATGAATTTTAGGGTGCGCTCCTAGTTGATGTGGTGCCCATATTTGAGGTGTACATGGAGTTGGGACTGTGCACATGGAAACACGGATTTGTGGTGAGATAAAGATGTAGGCTTGTTGGCGGATTTGAAGTTGCACATTAATTTTGGGCTGTGTGCTTATTTTAATTTCGAGGAATGAATTCTTGAAAGGATTCTAAACTTCATGTCAGGATGTCAGCGGTTTTGGTGTGCGCACTGAATTGGGTCGTGCAGATAATGGGCATTTTCGGAGAATAAGGGGTGCACACTGCTATGGTGTGAACTTGGATTTGGGAATACGCACGGATTTAAAATTGATCCACAAATATATGTCGTGAGCGCTGAATTTGGGTGTGCATAGATTTAGGGTTTGGCAGCAAATACGCACAAGGATTTGGGGATACGCGCCAATTTAGGGGTCTGTAGTCAATTACGGGGACATAATTAGATGTTGTGCTGTTCGTATATTCCGGGGGCTGTTTGTTTACCAATCAACAGTTAAAATCATATTTTCGGGTGGTGCGAATTTTAAATGTTGGAACAGCCATATTCTGAACTGTTGGACATGAATTCTGCTTTGGAATTGTCTATTATATATGTGGTGTGTCAGTGTGTTTGGAGTGCGCACTGATTTGGTGATATGCACATGTTTTGTGGATTCACGGCGGGCTGTTTTGATTTATCGAAGCAAAGCCTCTGCTAAAGTAAATTCCGATAATCCTGAGCGCTGGGCAACTTTACAGACTATTGGTCTAATTCTTAATCAATACTGCAACATATTTAAAACTTACTTTTTAAGGTACTGCGCTGCGCTTTTAGAAATTAGTGCAATTTAAGAGAAGTCGAAAAAAACAACCGCCGGTGAGATTTCAGAAAGAAACTTAGACATCACTCGAAATTTAGTGTCAAATATGGCCGTGCACACGTATCTGGGGATACACATAGATCTGGGTGTGTTGGCGGATCAAGATTTGCACACGAATGTTTTGAGTGCGGATTGTTGACGTCGAGGCTGCCATTTTCTCAACTGTTTCGAATGCATCTTTCTCGGAAAAATCTCATGGGCATCTCAAACCCATGTGTACCCCAAATACGCACACATCTTCAAGAAAGAGCACTCCCAAAATCCACGTGTGCATCAAACCCGCTGGGAACCTCAAATGCGTTTTACGTAGTCCCAGAAAATAATCATTTCGGGTATTACACATGATGACTGCGTAAATAACTGCCTCGCAAATTTGTAGGTGACGTCCTGAATCTGCTCTATCCCCAAATCGGCGCGCACCCTTATCAATCTGACACGTCCCAAGCATAATCTCAGAATGCGAATCATTTTAAAGAATTCAGAAAATGCCGGCCTCTGCAATAAAAATTCACATAAGCCCCAGAATGCATTTGGAGATCAACCACTACACAAAAGTATGGTTGTACAGAAAATCTGCGTGGAGTCACATATGCAACCTCGCACCCCTATACTGGCGCAATCCGAATTTCAGTCTGCACCACAATCCCGTTGACATGCACACATGCACATTAGATTTTACCAGAGCAAGGATCACTTCAAACCGATCACCAAATTGCCGCCGCCACCATGAAATAACCAGAATACTTTTTAGACATTAAAAGTATATCTATTATGAAAGTATCTGTGAATGATGCAAAATTTAGACACATCATAACTCCAAATCCGCAGACACCAAAATTCTGTGAGATCTCAGAATTTCGAAAGCATCCCTATAAATCTGCGCAATCCCCAGACTCCTGCGCCTGAGTATCGACCTGGGCAGATGGTGTGGCTTTCATCCAAAGACATCCTTCTCAAAAACGAGCCTAAGAAACTCGCCCCTCGCTTCCTGGAACCTTTAGGTATATATATGAAAGAAAAGAAAAAGTAAAAGGCGCCAACATCAAAGTTCAGTCAGTTTCGTGCACTTCGTTCGGCCCCTCGTCTCTTTTCTCCGACCTCCACGTCCTGGGACCACCCCGCTGTTCAACCAAGCAGTGCAGCGCACGTCCGCCTTCCTCGGCGTCCCCTTCCCTCCTCTCCTGAAAACCCGGGACACCCCTCCCCCAAGCTCCCAGCCTCATTGGTTAGCAATGAACAAATGTATAACAAATGAATACAAACCCCACGGCAGCAAGTCTAAAGCTAAACAACTGCGAGAGAAACGCTTATCAGACAAAGAAGCATTCCCACTCTTAACCAACCAAAGATGCCCTTTTGAGTAACATACAGAGGACATTGTACGGAAGTACTGTATAGCCGCTCTCTTGCCTTCATTATAACCGCATCGATATGCTGGCACCGGGTTATGTCCTCAGAGATCTTAACACCCATGAACTGGAAACTGCTTCTTCTCTGCACTTCTGATTCCCCCCCCCCCCCCCCCCGATGAGGATCGGTATCTCCATCCTTCCTGAAGTCCACAATAATCTGTTTTCCTCTCTCTGACGTTCAGTGCAGGGTTGTTGCTGTGACACCACACATTGGCGTATCTCGCCCCTGTTCGCTCTCTCGTCTCCATCTGAGATTCGACCAGCAATACTTGCAATATCAGGAAATTTATAGGTGGTATACGATGTGCCCATCTACTGATTTGATATTCACTTGAATGTAAGGACGATCGAGATATATGGACATGGTAGGATGGTGGGATTAGAGTTTGAGTGCCTTTGATTTGCTTTTTAGCTGGTATGGCAATACATAGGCTCTATGTTCTATGATATCTGTAAGAGGCTTCTAAATTTTCTTTCCATATGTAAAAACACGCGTTTGCAGCACTGGGCTCCAGTGGCGCAATCGGTTAGCGCGAGGTACTTATATGTCAGTACGCGGCGGAGAAATGGCGAGGCTGTGTTCGAGCCTCACCTGGAGCACTCGTGATTTTTAATGCTTTCAGTGCCCGGGTGACTCGGCGTCTCTCAAGCTGAACATTCTACTGAAATGTTTCATTTGATTCAACACGCACTTCCCATTGTTGAAAGTGGTGAAAGAACGGACCCTACCCTTCCTGAAGGAATAGTTATGAAACCTCTCACTATAACTCACCTTGGTTCGTTGTGCTGTCGAGTAAATTCAATATTTACCTGTTTCGGTGTATTGTTTCAGACACAGGCGAAAAAAAGAGACATTAATCGTAGCCTCAATGGCCACAATTGGTATCGAAATGCTGATCTCTCTCTCTCTGTCTTTCTCTCTCTCTCTCTCTCAACATGAATTTGTATTCTTTCTGTACCGAATTATAAAATTTTTCTCACATGTCCCGAATTCAGCAAGCCTCTGTTAAAGAGACGACACCTTCCTCGATTCTACTGACGTCCTTCCGGCTGGAGCGTGACTTCAAAGCTGATCGATTTGACGCTCCGTTCCTGAAGGCTGTGGTTACCGATATAATTTGCCTTCACAATAGGTCGGTTAATTGTTCGTTAAAGTCTTGCTCTGATTGCGAACCGACAGAACATATTAGACGGTCTTCATTAATGAAACATCAGTGCGATGGTGTATCTGCTGTCAGTGCGGACTCGGTGGGACGATTGGCCGTGATTCGTTACCATACAGCTGGCATTATCTCACAAGTAACCCTGGCTCCTAACGCGTTCTGTTGTTTATAAATGTATCGGCAAATGGTTCACTCACTTGTTTCAATTAACTTGTAATCTGAGGTGAAGAGAACGGACGAGAGACAGGATGAGAAATCTTACACGGCACTGTTAACATTCGCCGGCGAGCCGGAGCGCCAATGACAATAACTCACTGAAAGTAGCTGCATAGGATGATGGGTAGTGGTCACTACTAGTCGCGGCGCTGAGTTCTGGTGTGAAGTAGTTACTCTGCACTTTCATGGATCTCTAGTTTAATCGCACCTGAAGTGTTGCAATAAAACTATAGAGAAAAAAAAGTTCTGGAGTTTTGGACGGTGGTATACAAGGATATTGCCTAGATAACGGGAAATCGGGCAGTCTTTGGATTTTCTCAGCGGCAGTTGTTGCAATGGGGTTGTGGGCTGGGGCGGCGCATAGCCGCTTGGGAGTTGTAGTCATTGTGGTGAACTACATATACCTGTCTGGACACGGCCCCCCTGCTGACTGCTTCTGTGGTAGTCACTTGCTGCTTGTGCTTTCTTCCAGCCAATAAAAGCCTACCTTAGCTCACGTCTCCGAGAGTTATTGATGGTGCAGCAGTCCTATTGCGTTTGCTCCTAGTTCGCTCCTCAGCACTGTTCCCGATCCACAACAAACACCGCCCGAAGAGACTAACGGCGGGCTGGCGACCTACCGACTGCAGCAAATCGATCAACTCCAAAATGGCGAAGGAGCAGAAGTGGTTGGGCTGAGATTGGGGCAGATGTGCACGCGGCCTGTCGTTGCTCAGATCTACTTTTTCCCGCAGTTGTCAGCGGCCGACGTGCCTGTCGCCAAATATGATTTCATACGACGGTCAGTTCATATGAAAGTCAGTCAGTGAGAGTGATCTTGTACACAGTTAAACAAAACGATGATAGTTTCTTCTCTTCCCAGTGGGAGAAGAGCCCGTGAAATCAATGGACCTATGTCGGCATGACAGTTCTCTTATTAACGGTACTTTCGTGATGTTTAGAACCGACCTGGCGAATTCTGTTGCTGAGTTGTCACATCAAACTGTGGAAATTGAAAGTATTTTGAAACCTGCAGAGGAGTATCTTGTTATAACTGATGCTATGTGGGAAGCTGTAAAGGAAGCTCTGAAGCGTTTGGTGTCTGAATCCCAGTCGACATTATGGGATTAAAATATTGCAGAGGAATGCGAGAAAAAATGATTTCCAATGTTCCATACTCTATAAAAATACATGATATCTGACTTGTGAAATCCTCCCGATGTGATATGTGTTCAGGAAACTCTCACCACGAAACACAATATTTATAATAACCCTGATACACGGAGATATTTAGTTTTAGTTCAGAACATATTGGCTGTCGTCAGCATGTTGGACGCTATGGGTGATGAAAGTTTGGGAAGTGACATTTGACTGTCTTTATAAGCCGTTGTTTAGATTTATATCAGGGACAAGAGGCAAATCGGGCGGACGTGATTTTTTTTTTGTTGTTGAACCAAATTGGGATGAGCTTAAAGCTTTACGTGATCAGCGTCTGTCAGGGCTGAATGTTGAGGTTGATGTCGATTTTAACAATAAAATGTAATGTCACATTATTCATCCAATAGTATTGAAAGTGAGTCCTGTTAAAATGGAATTCATGGGAGAAAAGCTGCACCGTGGTGGACTGAAGAGTGCATAGAATCAATTAGGGAGGGAATTGAAGAGTTTAGGCAAGTGAAGAAGCATCAGTCTCCCAGTGACCTTATCAACAATAAAAAGGCTACAGGTTGTGCTGAGGAAATCGTTGAGGATTGCGAAAAGCCTTTACTGGAGGACATATTGAGATTATTCTGGAAGGGATATTAAACTTAGGGAAGTTTGGCTAATCATTAAAGGAAATGTGTAGTACGGTCCGTAATGAACCTGATGTTTCAGTATTGATTGATGAGGGTAAAATGATTGCTACTCAAATGGAGACGGTTGGGTTATTGACTGTGTCCTTTGCCGCGATTCATAAACAAGATAACTTAAGCAAAGAGGTTAAATGTGTAGGGATAAGGTTCTCAGTGAGTGCACTGGTATGTAGCCAGTCATGTGTAGCAATGATAGTATCACTGATGTTGAGTTGTCTATGTGTGAATTAAGAGGGCTATTATTAATGCAGGTCGGAAGTCTCCAGGAAAGGATGATAGATGTTAGTGTATGATTAGACATAAGAAAGGAAACAATCTTGAGCTAATATTAATATTTTCGATGAGGCAATCTTTCTTCCTCGTGAATAATGGAAAAACTTTAATGGTAGGGAGATAAATTTGGCCCGATAAAATTTACAGGGAATGTTGGCTGGGGACTTGAAGTTCGAAACACGATGGGAAATTTCATTGAGGAATACAGTGTGAGGAGTGTTATACAGATAGGGCAAATTCAGACAATCCTTGTCCAGTGTGTTTGTGTAAGACCCGCGCTGGGGATAAATAATAAAGCTGTTTGCTTGCTGGCTTCTGGCGTACACACACACACACACACACACACACACACACACACACACACACACACACACACACACACACACACACACACACACACACACACACACACACACACACACACACACACACACACACACCACTACACGTTCCAATCTAATCTGCTTGGCGGCTGTTTGGAAACGACCTAATTTACCCCAATATTTTGTGTCTTGAATTGGAGCACGGCTTCGTCCTGAAGTCGGTCCCGGCGAGTCTGTTCAACTCCATTCGTGCTGACTGACGTGCCAGCTGCTCCAGTAATTTGTGTGTGTGGCTCCCCTCCGGATCCTTTATTGGACCCATCAGATGCAGAGTTTCCAGAGGCCCGGTCAGTCACGGTTAAATCAGTGAAATGGGCCCCATCACCGACTGGATTCCGGAGACCACGGATCATTGTTGTTCATGCCGCTCGGTGTTCTCGCCGCCGATTCCTCAGCTCGTCCTACCTCCATGTTGAAAAAGGCCGGTCAGGGACACTGTAACCCGTGTCTGATTTCCATATTTTTCAGTCTCGAGCCCCGGATCTTCAGCTGAATCTCGATCCCGTGTTACGTCCCCGAGAATGTGTTCTGGGTGATGTTCTTTTCCTTCTCTCTCTCTCTCTGTCCAGTGAATTTTCTGACAATTTCCCGGGGGAAGTGCGGCCCCTCCACCTGCACCACTCGCTACCTGGTGGCCATGGCAACGGCGGATCTACTGACTATTGTCACCGAGGTCATATTGTTTCAATTGAATGTGTACTACTTCCCGGTAAATTTCCTGGACATCACCCCTGTGTGCAGTGTTATCCATGTACTGAGATTCACAGCCTCTGACTGCTCTGTCTGGTTCACCGTCGCTTTCACCTTTGATCGGTTTGTCATTATTTGCTGCACGAAGCTGAAAACGACTGTTCTGTCTGAAAAACCTTCCGCGATGTTTCACGTTGCAACACCTGATGATCATCGACAATATACCGTGGCTCTGTGTTGAATTGGAGAATTACTTCACTGACCCCGGGTGGGTTGGACACGACTGGTTTGATACATTTTTAACCCCATTTCTACCTTATGCTGGGATCCTGCTGCTCAACGCTCTGACAGTCAGGCACATTTTAGTGGCCAGTCGGGTCCGTAAGGGGCTGAAGGGTAAGAGCAAGAGGGAGAGTCGCAGTGACCTGGAGATGGAGAGCAGGAGGAGGTCTGTGGTTTTACTCTTCACCCTCTCCGGCAGCTTCATCCTCCTGTGGATGACGTACACTACCGTGAAGTATCCGGTCACCTGGGTGCTTCAGCTCATTAATGAATCCAGGTCCTGAGTACAATCCAGAGGCGGCCGAAGTGTCTCCATTCCGGGCTCCAGCATATCAATTTCGCCCTCAGTTATAATTCCCGGCCGTGTTGCCTCATCGACTGACTTCTCCGTGACAATAGTGTGTGTGCGCGTACGTGTGTGTGTGTGTGTGTGTGTGTGTGTGTGCGCGCGCGCGCGCGCGTGTGTGTGTGTGTGTGTGTGTGTGTGTGCGCGTGTGTGTGTGTGTGTGTGTGTGTGCGTGTGTGTGCGCGTGTGTGTGTGTGTGTGTGTGTGTGTGTGTGTGTGTGTGTGTGTGTGTGTGTGTGTGTGGAGGGTAGATAGGAGTTGGCGGAAAACCACTGTCTTGCCAATCCTGAACCCCCGTGGCCCCACCAGATTTCTGTCAAAGAACTATTCCGGAAAGCCGATCATCCATTGGTAAGCGAATATGTCGATCTTTTCCCATTCACGTCCATCAATCTCAGTCCGACCTTGCCGCACTCTTCAGGTGCTGTTTGTCTATTCGAATATCAATCACACTAGGTTCGGCCTCCCCCTTGAGTGAGTGGTTCACGGAAAAGAGGACAGGGCGGGTATTGAATAAGGAGCGGTGGACAGTCTAACCTAAATGCGCTTTCCTGCCACCAACTGGACTGTCATACGGAGCTGGAAATTTGTAAATAAAACCTTCACTGCTTATTTTCTTTTCTGGTCAATGATAAATTAACCCAAAAACACCCAATAGATTATAGTCAATGGAACAAAATGTTGTGAATTAAGTTAAAATCCCTCCCATAAATTCGGAAAGTTTTAAAATTAAAACTATTAACCTTAAAAATTGTATGGAATCGTGAATCTGATTCGTTTCTATCTGATATGCCTCACTCTAAAATAGTATGTGAGCAACTTTTTCATTATGACAAAATCTACACGACCCAGAATCATGTCTCCCAACATGACATAAGGAATAATTAAGTAAAGTTTGGCCAATTCTAAGTCACGTCTGTATAATTCCTTCCCGTCTTGTTTAACCGCCTTTTCCCATCAACTTAACACTTTTACGTATTCAGTAATACATTCAGTAAATTGGTATGATATGTTAACCATTTGTTAAGCGCCCTTGTTCCCATCATGCCAGAAGTCATGGAAAAAGCCCACAATTGTTAACCCCGCAATTCCTTAGCTTCTGATTTCTAAGTGGAAGGTCCATAACCAGAGTTGACTCTTAACTGCTTTTCAGCAAAATAGTCAACTCGCTCCTTCCCCCCAACACCTCTGTGAGCAATGATATTGAAGAAGATGACATGTAAATCAATACGTTGTATGTGGAATTACAATTAATGATTTTATAACAGTAAATCTGACCTCCAGCAGAAAGACCTGTTTTAAGACTCTTCAAATCAGAATAGTAATCTGAACAAATTACAACTCCACATGTAAAAATATCCCCCACCTACTGTCAGGCGAATATGTGGGAAACCAATACTGCTCTGTATACTGATAAATGGTTGTTATGTTGTTTCTGTATCATACCTGTAATTCAGGCACTAATAGCACACCGACAATGCTAATTAAAGTATCGTTTGACCTACATGTAAACAGTGGTTGATATACCATACTAGTTTTCCTTAATATGTTTATGAACTACTACACTCTCAGGCCAAAAGGAATCCTTAGAATTTATCAAACTGGTTAATCTAAACTCAATTAAACTCATGGGGATAAACAATGTAACGTTAGTGTTATGAACAATTTGTGGCATTTAAAATGCTAATATGCAGGAACTTGGAAGCACAGTTCGGGAACAGACGTTCTCAGGGAAATGCACGGCAGAGATAGAGCAGGGGACAGAAGCACGGCGTTTTGTATTTGCATGTTCCATCGAGGCAGGGAATGAATGGAAGGTAAAAGAACCATGGTGTGCAAGAGATGTGAAGAATCTGGATTCGAAGACATGAAAACGCGACAGGTTCAAATAAAAAGCTAGATACTTACAGAGTTCCAGGTAATTACAAGCTTGCCAGGAAGGAACTGAAGAATAAAATTAGGAGAGTTAGGAAACTCTGAAGGTCTTGGTGAGGTGGATTAAGGAAAACCACATGGTAAAGTATGTGAAGAGCAAGAAGTGGAGCCGTGTCAGAATAGGAACAGTGAGGGGCAGTAGTGGAAGCGTGTGCATGGAATCGGAGGAGGTAGCAGAGGTACTTAATGAGATTGAGACAAAGGGTGTGTTCAGGGTTTTGAAAGGTATTAAGTTAGATAATTCACCGAGACAGCCTGCTGTGGTGGGAAACGATGAAAGAGATTGCTGAGTCTCTGATAATGATCTTTGCATCGTCACTTGGGTGGAAGTAAGTACTGGAAGAAGGGAAAGTCGCAAATGTTGTTTCTTGTTCAAGAAAGGGATTAAATTATTGACTAGTGACGTGGGCAGGTTGTTGGAGAAGATCCTGGGAGTCAGGACTCGTGAGTCTTTGGTGTGACATAATCAGATTAGCGGTAGTCAGCATGGCTTTTTCAAGGACATGTCGTGCATTACAGACCTGATAGAATTATCAGACAATGAAACTACATTCATTGATGAAGTTAGGGCAATGGAGGTAGTATACGTGGATTTCAGTATGGCTTTTGATAATGTCCCCCACGCGAGGCTCATTCAGAAATTAAGCAGGCATGGGATCCAATGAGACGTGCCATGTTTACCTTGAATTAGCTTGCCCACAGAAGGCAAAGGGTGGTTATAGATGGTTTGCATTCTGCATGGGATATTGTGACCAGTGGTGATCCGCGGAGATCTGTTCTGGGATCTCTCCTTATTGCGATTTTTGTAAATGACCTGGAAGAGGAAGTAGAGGGGTGTGTTAGTACGTTTACTAATGACACAGCAATTGGCAGTGTTGTGGCTAGTCTGGAGGCTGGTCAGAAATTACAGCGGGACGTCGATATGGTGCAGAGCTGGGCTGAGAAGCGGTTGATGGAGTTCAACCCAGGTATTTATAAAGCGGTTCATTTCGGTACATCAAATTTGAGTACATAATATAATATTAATGATAAGACTCTTGGCAGTGTGGAATATCAGCGAGAAATTGGGATCCTTATCCATCCATAAGATTTTCAAAGATGCTGCGCAGGAAGTCAATGTGAAGAAATCGTATGGTCGGTGAGCTTTCATCAACTCTGGAATTGAGTTCGAGAACGTGGATGTACAGTTAAGGTTAAATAGGAACTTAGGTAGACCCCATTTCTTTTCATTTCACGCAGGAAGAATGTGGATCAATTAGAGTGCAAAGGAGATTCGTAAGGATATTGCCTGGATGGAAGCGTATTCCTTATGAAATATGTTGAGTGAACACGACCTGTTCTCCTTGGACCGACGGTTGATGAGAGAGATCTATTCGATGATGTAAGGTATTCATCGTGTGGATGGCCAGAGGCTTTGTCCGTGGTGTGAAATGGCTAACACTAGGGGGCGTACTTTTAAGGTGTTTGGCAGTAGGTCCGGGGGCGGGGTGTGGGAGGATGTCAGGGTTAAGTTTATTCACACAGAGTTTGGTAGGTCCGTGAAATAGACTGCGGGCACAGTTATGGAGGCGGAATAATTAGGGACTTTTAAGGTTCTTTTCGATAGGTAAGTAGAGTTTAGATAAAAAATGACGGGTATGCGGTAGGGAATTTTAGGCAGATTCCAGAACAGGTTACATAGATGGTACAACATTGTGGGCCGAATGGTCTTTAATATTCCGTAGATTTCTATGTGATATATTCTAAGTTGGACACCCTTTTCATTATCCCACGATTGCATCGTTACAGCGGGGCCTGTGGCGACGGAGAGAAGAATTGGTGTTGCATCGCCTCCAGTCCCCGCAACGAAAGCCGTGAATTCTTACTCCGGCTTTTTAGGTGAATCAAGTCCTTCCAGTGGCGGCCGACCAGAGATGTTCACAGTTTTCCAGACGTGGTCTCAACAACATAGAACGGTACAGCAGGAAATCAGGCCCTGCTGCTCAATGTGCTTTTCTGAACCTAAGGACATGCTCATTGTATGCCTTGTCAAATCAATCCTTTCAACCTGAGCTAGGTCTGCATAACTCCATTCTCCACACATTCATCTGGTATCTAATAACCTCTGTCTCATCTGCATCCTCCACCGCCACTTGCATTCATTCACTGTGCCCACCACGATGAGTATACAAATCAAAACTTGTAACAATCTCTTCTCCCTCCTGCCTTCTGGGTAAATGCTCCAAAGCATTCGGGCTCTCACGACTAGACTATGTAACAGTTTCTTCCCCCAAGTTATCAGACTCCTCAATGCCCAGAGCCTGGACTGACACCTTACTGCCCTATTGTCCTGTTTATTATTTATTGTAATGCCTGCACTTTTTTTGTTCACTTCATGCAGTCCTGGGTAGGTGTGTAGTCTAGTGTAGCTTTCTCTGCGTTGTTTTTTTTTTACGTAGTTCAGTCTAGTTTTTGTGCTGTGTCTTGTAACACCATGGTCCTGAAAAACGCTGTCTCGTTTTTACTGTATACTGTACCATCAGTTATGGTCGAAATGACAATAAAGGTGACTTGACTTGACTTGACTTGAACGCACATCTTCTCTGAACATTCTGAGTCAGGTTTAACATCACTATCTGACTAAAGTGTGTCTTTACAGCAGCAGTGTCGGGAAAATATACAGAACATCCACGAAGTTACACACTGCAGAAACAGTGCAAGAAGGAAATATTGAGTTACTGTTCTTCCTTTCTAATGAACTATATGCCCTCTGGCCTTTTAAAGGTCCTCCTCAGAGAACGAAATGCCGACTGTCCACACTGCTTGTGCCCACGTTACCAAGGATGAACTGCTCTGATGGGCAGAAGGGTGCAGAGTTGCCCAGGTCTCCCGCTTGGGAGAATCACAAACCGTTACTGTTACCACGCTGCTCATGAGAGAGAATGAGAGAGACACACAGATAAGAGGAAAACAAATTGAATCATCTGCTGCTGATAAGAGGGAGGAGAGAAGCCATTGATTTATTGTTATGTCTTTTGGAGAGGGCTGTTTACTTGGTCCTATTTTGCTCATTAAAATTCCTCAGTGGACAGCTGGAGTGGGCTGGTTTGATGCACTAAGCCTTTCAAAACTGATTGACACCTGAGACCCCGTGAGTAGGAACAAAAGTGAGTTCTGGGGAGACACCCCTCAGTTACACCAGGAGACACACTAGTGAGCACTGCTTAAATGTTGGAACCCACAAAAAAAGTGAGGGGCATCGGAGACCGAACGAAGAATCGGTCAATTTTAACAAACAGTGTGAATCGGTCAATTTTAACAAACAGTGTTTATAGCGAGGCCGGTGGGGGCTTGGTTGTGTGTCCACCCTTGCCTAGGTGACGAGTACACCATTGAAGAACGGTCTAGCTAAAGGACAGAGGGGTAATACCTGAATGGCCGCAACAACATATCGACGGATCCAGAAAATAAAAGGTTTGATTGACTGTAGCTCAACCTTTTGATCGCTCTCTCTCTCTCTCTCTCTCTCTCTCTCTCTCGCTCTCTCTCTCTCTCTCTCTCTCTCTCTCTCTCTCTCTCTCTCTCCCTCTCTGTCTGTCTCTCTCTCTCTCTCTCTCGCACTCTCTCTCTCTCTCTCTCGATCTTTCCCTCCAACGGTTACAACAAAAGAACCAACAACTACCTCAGCCTTCATGAACTGAACTGAAATTTATACTTTCCCATGTTAATGAATTATCCCCTAGACAACGATAGAGCTTGATTATTATTATACCCACACTTTTAGGTATAGTATTGCTAACGTGGATTATCTGTATATTTGCATTGTTGATATTGATTTGTATATTTGACTAATAAACACTGTTTTGAAAATCGTAACAGACTCCAACGGATACTTGTATCTTTGCTGGTAAGACTCCCGGTGGTCGATAATCAGGAGTTCATACCTCTCTTATTCCTCAGTTCCACCTCGAAAAACTCGCCTCAGCCTAAACTACATATACATTAGAACAACCAAAACAGTGGTAAACTGGGAGGGTGAGATAACAGACTTGCCCCTCCTGCTAAATAATCTTACAAATGGCTAAACCATCATGTTTACAGCCGTTGCCCCCTACCCTGAGCTCATCTGCCTTTCGTGCAATACTTCCTACATTGAACCGGAGGCAGCTCAGAACATGAGTCTCAACGGGCTCAGCCTTGTTGCTTCCTGACTTTGTCTGAGGTCTTAACAACATCTTCCAACAATGATTCCACTATCTGTACAATCATTCTGGTTATCCTCCCCCTGCAACTCGATCTTGAACAACACAACGACACTTTTTTTTTTAATGGCAAACATTCGTGCTGGGATATTAGGTTCACTCCGGTTCATTTGTAAATTGACAGGTTGCCAGATGGCGGAGGAAATGAAGGAGCTTCACAACGAGGGGCGGTGTGGTGCGGCCTCCGGGCAGGGCTCTGTGCTGTCTCCCAGCGTTCGCTTGGCAAGCTCGGTTGTTGTAGTTTGTAGATTTCGGTGGTTTTTAATGCGCCTGGAACCTGAAACTGTTTATATATGTAAATGCATGCTTGTGCGGCCGTGTACATAAAGCGCTAAAGTATTTCATATATGCTTCTAATCTTTCTATTTTATACATATTATATGTGCTGTGTGCCTCGTGTGACAGTTGGTATTTTGTTTAGGAGCTTGGCCCTGGCGGTAATGTGTGCTGAAATTGCAATTAAGCTTAAAATGAATTGAATTGAAATGAAATGAAACCGTCTCAACTATAGACGGCGCACCTTCCGAGGAAGAGATCCCAGTGATTCACATATCTGAACACCTCGTTCCAATCCTAACATTTTAGCCACATTTTAAGCTGAATGTACTTTCTAATTTTGGGCACACCTGCACATACACAAGTTCGTGGATCTGGCTCCCTTACGATAACGCCAGCATTCCATCGAGGAATCTCGTTCTCGTCCACAATAGTTTTTATTTCGACTCCCCCAACAAAGACAACCCTATCAATATAGCTCACCATATCTCAGTCTATTCATTTCTAAGACACAGAACCACAGTCAGTGCCAGACACCTGACCGGTGAGACTTTCCCCGGCTTGGTAATTTGCACCTATCTCCTCCCATCCAGAAGTATCCAGAGTGGTCTACCTGTTATTGAGCAGGTTGGCCAGAAGAGGTCTCTGCACTGACTCTGGCTTTTAACACCTTTCACCTTCCTGGCTCTCACGCAGTTTCCTGTATCCTACACATCAGGTGCAAATACATCTCTGTATGTCTTCCCTATCACCCCCTCGGCTTTCCGAATGATCCCGATTTCATCTAGTTTCAGATCCAACTCTGTAACACAGTGTGTTAGAAGGCGCATCTGGATAGCCTTCCTACAAGTGAAGTTGTCAGGAGCTCTTGAGGACTCCCTGCCTTCCCACATCTCGCAAAGGAGTATTCAACTGTCCGGCCAGACATTGCTACTGCTCTGACCTTGCGAATATAAAGAAAGAAACAATAATTAAACAGTAAACAAATCCACCAACAGTTCTGTGTCTTCTCTCACCCAAGCTTCCTCCTTGAAGAGTCAAAGATAGAAAACTTCTTATTTCCGCTCAAAACCAATTTCCCGCTGCTCTATCCCTCTATTCTGGCTCATCACTCACACAAACACACACACACACACACACACACGCACACACACACAGTGAAAATCTCTCCACACCATCCCATTCAACACGTCCAGGTTCAGACACAGACTGGATCTCCATCCACACCGTCTCATCATACACTTCCGGGGTCAGACACAGTGAAGCTTCCCTCCACACTCACTCCCGGGGACAGGCACAGAGTGAAACTCCCTCCACACAGTTGCATCACACTCTCCTGAATTTAGACTGGGTGACGCTTTCTCCGGACCGTCCTAGCGCACACAACCGGGTTCAGGCACAAATTGAAGCTCACTGCCCCGGGTCCCTTCAGAAACTACGATGTTCCGAAGCTTCCCTCTCACCAATCCCCAAAACTCTGCCGATCCTGAAGTCTTGAATTTTGTGCCGGCTCGTAGAATGTGTATGCGTTTCTGTTCCGGAAGTGTGCAGGGAACAGGATGGAATTGGAAGAAGGGTTGGTTTTGTCGGGAGCACGGATATGGTGGTGAGATAGCGGTCACTGGGATGAATTGTTATCGATCCAAACGATCGGCCTGTTCACACAGCACATTGCAGAGGCTCAGAAGCGAGAGATCGATATCTGGAGGAAGGGGGCTGGATGGAGAAACAACAAAGGTTACTTCTCCCCCTTACTCCCCAAATATCCATATAAACTGAGAGAGAGGGAAACGGGTCGAGCAGGAAGAGGATTAATGGAATCGTGGTGGACCTGCTGGGGATGGAGCGCGTCAGGGAGACGGGGAGAGGATTTGGGGAAGGAGGAGATAATGGAGGCGACACGGAGTGTAGGGGATGGAGGGGTGATTTAGACAGGGTTTGTAGAAGTAGATGGCGGTGGGGTAAACGGGGAGGGCTGTAGGGGATGTCATGGATGACGGTGACGGGGATGGTCGGCTGGGAAGGAGGTTTGACAACGAACAGGAGACTGAAAACTCAATGAACCAGGTACACCTTCTTCCCCCCCTCCGCCAGAATATTATTGAACGCATCAGCACCACCTCCACATTTTTGCGGCATTTATTAGCTTTTTGCATTTGACATTAATTTTACATATTTGCGCGCTACTGATCCTTCGAAATAACAAATCTCAGGTGGTCTAAGTCACAGATAATAAAACAGACCGTGAATCCGGTAGAAAAGTTGCGATACAGGTGGACAGGACATTTGTCACGCTGGCCTTCATCAGTCAGGACACTGAGTCCGGGAGTCGGAGGTCACGTTGCAGTTGAAGATGACATCGGTTTGGCCGCACTTGGAGTATGGAGTTCAGTTCTGCTTGCCTTGCTCCAAGAAAAATCTCAACGAACTGGAAAGATTGCAGAGGGAGATATCCAAGGATGCTGCCGGGACAGGGGGGACTCAGTAATGGAGCGAGGATGGGAATTCTGAGACTTCTTTCAGTGACCTCATAGAGGTGTATAAAACTACAAGCGGCACGGCTAAGGCGAATGCATGCACTCTGTTTCCCCAGGGCGCGGGTACGAGAACATTGACGAATATGATTAAGGTGAGAGTAGCTGAAGACAGAAGCGGGAGAGCGAGTGGTGTAGAGTCAAGGGAACAAGAGGAATGCGGAGAGTGAGTAGAGGGGGAATAGAGAATCGAGGGAGAGACCGGGATAGAAGCGGGAAGAGTTGGGAGGAAGGGAGGCGAGAGTCGTGGTGGGGGGGGTAGAAAAATGCAAATGAAATGGAGGAGCCGAGAGTGGAGAGGGATGAGAGAGAGAGTTTATCGGGACGAGGGTAAAGAGAGGGTGAGATGGTAAGATTGCGATAGAGGGAAAGAGGAAAACAGGGTAAGGGTAAGGGGCAGAGCGGATGGGTTAATGTGAGTCAGAGAAGGAAATGGGTTAGAAAGAGCGCGTTATCATTTGATTCAAGTCGGACCCACTGCCTGTTGACAGAGAATCTGGATCTGGTCAGAAATCCCTGGGCATAAATGTGCAGAATTCTCACAGATGAAGCGCTGACGAAACTCAGTGCAAATCTCAAACTCGCCGAACCATTCACATGTACCGCATTCGAAGCCTCCAGCTTTCATCTGGTACACGACATTCGTGGCCATTTTCCTATCAGGGAGGGGCAAAGAATTTCAATGCACCTCCAGCTGGCAGCTGTGTGTCAATCCCCTACATCCCAGACGCCTTCCCTCACCATTGGCCTGTGGCACCCCGAAATCTCCCACATCCCCTCTTACAGTAACCGGAATACTCAAACTGACCCACTCTCTCTCTCTCTCTCTCTCTCTGCAGCCCTGCGTCAGACCCCAAAGTAATCCCTTCCCTCACTACCTCCCCACAGATCGGATTCAGTGACCAGAATAATAACAGTACCCAACATTCTCCTCACAGCTCCGTGTCAGTCCCCAAAATATTCCTATAGCGCCAGTGTCCCCCAAAGCCCCATGTCAGTCCTCAAAATGTTCCCACGTCTTTAATGTCTCCCCACAGAACTGTGTTATCTGTCTAAGTACTCACACTCACCTCTTCCACCCCACCGATCAGAGTCAGTCCAAGGTACACCCACTGGCTGACTCTCTCCCCACAGCACCCGAAGTCCCCGAAATAATCCCACTGCTCAACCCTCTTCTTAGAGACCTGTGTCAATCATCAAAACATCTTCCACGTCCCATGCACTCCACGGACGTGACTTTGTGCCCAGAGTACTCCCACTGAATCATTCTCTCCCCACAGATCTGTGTCTGAACCCAAAGTACACCCCTCCCTCATCTCTCCCCACGGACATGTGACAGACCCCAACATACTGCCACTCCTTCACACTCTCAAACAACGTTGGTCAGTTCCCAAAAGAGCACCATAGTCCGCAAACGTTCCCGCAGCCTGTGCCAGACCGCAAACTAAACCCACCGCCCACTCGACTCTCGCAACCTGTATCAATCTCACGACTCATTTTATTCTCAGGAACATGCAAGAGCCCAAATCTCACCCATCTTTGCATTTTCCAATCCAGAATGCACTGCCTTGGTCCTGGACAAATTTGTTAACAAAATTCTGTGAAATTAAAGTAGTATCATGAATGATTGAATTTCAGGTGTGTCACTTTATGCCTGACCCAGGGAGAGTGTGAAGGGCTAGTGCAGAAGGAGTTATATCTGTATCTCACTCCAGGAGAATGAGATGGCAAGATGCATGAAGCCTTACTCAGTCTGACCCCGGGAACATGTGATGGGACGGTGTGGAGGAAGATTCACTCTGTGCCTGACCCCGGGAATGTATGATAAGACGGTGTGGAGAGATCTTCACTCTGTGTCTGACCCCAGGAATGTGTGATGGGACGGTGTGGAGGGATATTCACTCTGTGTCTGACCCCGGGACTGTGTGGTAGGACGATATGGAGGGAGATTCACACTGTGCCTGACCCCGGGAGTGAGTGATTGGGACGGTGTGGAGGGAGATTCATTCTGTGTCTGACCACGAGAGTGTGTAATGGGACAGTGAGGAGGGAGATTCACTCTGTGCCTGACCCCGGGAATGTGTGATGGGACGTTGTGGAGGGAGATTCACTCTGTGTCTGACACCGGGAATGTGTGATGGGACGGTGTGGAGGGAGATTCACTCTGTGTCTGACCCCGGGAGTGTTTGATGGGACGGTGTGGAGGGAGATTCACTCTGCGTCTGACCCCGGGACTGTGTGGTAGGACGATGTGGAGGGAGATTCACACTGTGCCTGACCCCGGGAGTGAGTGATTGGGACGGTGTGGAGGGAGATTCATTCTGTGTCTGACCACGGGAGTGTGTAATGGGACAGTGAGGAGGGAGATTCACTCTGTGCCTGACCCCGGGAATGTGTGATGGGACGGTGTGGAGGGAGATTCACTCTGTGTCTGACACCGGGAATGTGTGATGGGACGGTGTGGAGGGAGATTCACTCTGTGTCTGACCCCGGGAGTGTTTGATGGGACGGTGTGGAGGGAGATTCACTCTGCGTCTGACCCCGGGACTGTGTGGTAGGGCGATGTGGAGGGAGATTCACACTGTGCCTGACCCCTGGAGTGAGTGATTGGGACGGTGTGGAGGGAGATTCATTCTGTGTCTGACCACGGGAGTGTGTAATGGGACAGTGAGGAGGGAGATTCACTCTGTGCCTGACCCCGGGAATGTGTGATGGGACGGTGTGGAGGGAGATTCACTCTGTGTCTGACACCGGGAGTGTTTGATGGGACGGTGTGGAGGGAGATTCACTCTGTGTCTGACCCCGGGACTGTGTGGTAGGACGATGTGGAGGGAGATTCACACTGTGCCTGACCCCGGGAGTGTGTGATGGGACCGTGTGGAGGGAGCTTCACTCTGTGTCTGACCCCGGGACTGTGTGGTAGGACGTTGTGGAGGGAGATTCACACTGTGCCTGACCCCGGGAGTGTGTGATGGGACGGTGTGGAGGGAGCTTCACTCTGTGCATGATCCCGGGAGTAGTGTGTGATGGGAGACTGTGAAACAAGATTCACTCTGGTGTATATAAACATATACACACACACAGACACACACACACACACACACACACACGCACACACACACACACAGACACACACACACACAGACACACACACACACACACACACACACACACACAGACACACACACACACAGACACACACACACACACACACACAGACACACACACACACAGACACACACACACACACACACACACACACAGACACACACACACACACACACACACAGACACACACACACACACACACACACAGACACACACACACACACACACACATATATATATATATATATACCTTCCGTCGATCAGAAACATACCTCTTCCTGTGTTGAATTTATTTCAAGAAGAATTGATTTTGAGTTACAACAATGCTGCTTCGCCTCACCGTAGAGAATTGCAAACGGGGATAGAAAATAAAGCCGGTCTTCATTTCTGATCCAGTCCTTGGAACAAGCATGGTCTGGAATTCAGAAACAAGCAACAGTGATTCTCCCTCCGTCCGTCCCGGAGTCAGGCATTGAATCGGTATCCCTCCTCACTTACCCATCACACACTCACCGGTTCAGAGACAGAGTGAAGCTTCTCCACACCGTCCCATCACACACTCCCGGGGTCAGACACAGAGTGAATCTGTCTCCGCGTGGACCCATCACACACTCCCAGGGTCAGACACAGAGTGAATCTCCCTCCACCTCGTCCCATCACAGACACCCGGGGTCAGACACAGGGTGAATCTTCCTCCACACCGTCCCATCACACACTCCCGAGGTCAGACACAGAGTGAAGCTTCTCCACACCGTCCCATCACACACTCCCGGGGTCAGACACAGAGTGAATCTGTCTCCGCGTGGACCCATCACACTCTCCCGGGGTCAGACACAGAGTGAATCTCCCTCCACACCGTCCCATCACACACTCCCGGGGTCAGACACAGAGTGAATCTGTCTCCGCGTGGACCCATCACACTCTCCCAGGGTCAGACACAGAGTGAATCTCCCTCCACCTCGTCCCATCACAGACACCCGGGGTCAGACACAGGGTGAATCTTCCTCCACGCAACCCCATCATACGCTCCCGCGATCAGGTACAGAATGAAGTTTCCTCCAAACCGTCCAATCTCACACTCCAGGGGTCAGACACAGAGTGAATCTGTCTCCGCGTGGACCCATCACACACTCCCGGGGTCAGACACAGAGTGAATCTGTCTCCGCGTGGACCCATCACACTCTCCCAGGGATAGGCACAGAGTGAATCTCCCTCCACACCGTCCCATCAAACACTCCTGGGGTCAGACACAAAGTGATCCTCCATCCAAACGGTCCCATCACGCACTCCTGTGGTCAAACACAGAGTGAATCTTCCTCCTCCCTGTCCCATCGCACACTCCCGGGGTCAGACACAAAGAAAAGTTCATTGTACAGCATCCGAAAACACGATCCTGGTGTCAGAGAGGGAGTGAATCTCCCACTGCACCGTCTGATCTCACAGTGCCGTGGTTAGACAGAGATTGAGGCTACCTCCCCACCGTCCCGGCACACACTGCCGAGGTGAGGTACAGAGTGAAGCTTTCTCCAAACTGTCCCATCGCACATTCTCTGGGTCAGACACAGAGTGAACCTCCTTCCACACTGTCCCATAGCTCTGGGGTCAACCTCGGTCTGAAGCTTTCACTCCACCACACTATCACACCCTCCTTTGGTCAATCATGGAGTGAAGCTCCCTGCACACTCTCCCATCACACAGCACTGCGGACAAACACAGAGTGAACCACCCTCTACACTACCTCTATAAACCCTCCCGTGATCAGATAGGAAATGAGACAGTCTCTGCACCATCCCGCCGCATACTCCCGTGGTCAGTCAGAGTATAATGCGCCTTCTAGCCAGTGACGTCACACAGTACAGGGGTCAGAGAACGAGGGAAGCTCCCTCCGAACCGTCCAATCAAACAACGCTGGTTTCAGATATGGGGCGGCATTCCGTCCAGGCACGCGTCACCGTTACTGGTGTAAGACACAATCATGACCACGGCACATCCCATCCCAAAAGCACTCACCCCCCACCGCCCAGCCAGACCTTCCCATCACACGCACGCACTGTCAAACACAGAGTCCCATCACAAACACACGGGGTGAAGGGTGAGACTTAAACTCCCTGCACACCGTCCGATCACACACTCACAATCAGACGGATAATGAATCTCTCTCTCCATGGCCCCATCACACACTCCACCGGTCAGACAGAAGGAGAAGCTGCCTCCAAATGGTCCCATCGCACACACCCTAGTCGAACACAGCGTGAATCTTCTTCCTCCCATCTTATCACACAATTCTTGGCGTGTCAGAGAGTGAAGCTCCCTCTGAACCGTTCAATCACACCCCACAGTGTTCACACACAAGGCGAAGTTCCGTCCACATTCTCCAATGGCGCACTCCACAACATCGAATCACACAATCCATTGTCACACAGAATAAACGTCTCTCAATAACGTCCCATCACACACTCCCGATATCAGACACAGACTGAAGCTGTCTCTCCACGAACCCATCACACACTCCGGGATTCAGATTGAAACTCTCTTTCCAAGGTGCCATGACACACTTCAGGGGTCAGACATGTGGTGAATCTCTCTGTGCACTGCCCCATCACACAATCCCGCTGTCAGACACAGAGTGAAGCTGGATCCACACAGTAGTGAAGATGCAACTTCTTCCACGCAGCCCCATCACACATCACTGGTTCAAACATAGAGTGACGCATCGTCTCTCCATGCCTGCCCTGTGATGAGGAGAGGGTGAAAGAGGGGGATGATGCCTCACCTCTTCTGCTGGTCAAAAATTCACAGATTTGAGCCTTGGTTTCGTTGACAGATCTGTACTTCGTTTCCATCTCAGTGAACTGCTGACGGAGATCGCTGTGCATTCGTTTAAAAGACGGACGAATCTGTGATACTGAGAGAGATGGTGAAGGATGTTTAGCGTTTACAGAGAAACGGGAGTCAGCGTCACGCTACCGAACGGGTCACAGAGAGTGTTGAGTCAGTGGCACGGTGAAGCGTGTCACAGTGAAGGATGTGCCGGTGTCACAGTGAGAGGCGTCATCGGAAACATGAGGGGCGTCTCTGTGTATCTCTGAGGGGTTATCAATGCCCTGGTGAAGGTTTTGTTGTTGTTACAATGTGGTCTGTGTCGGTATCGTGGTGATGATCAATTCACAGTCTCAGTGTGCGGCATGCTCGTGTTGCTGTGATGGAGGTGTCTCTCGACATCACGGAGAGGGAAATGTCAAAGTGAGGAGTCTGTTCGTGGCACGGTGGGTGGAGTATCTGTGTAACGTGTGGATGCTGCTCTCATTGAGAATGGTGTCTGTGTCACCGTGGGAGGCATGTCATGGCCACGGTGTGTGTTCGGTTGCCACGCTGAAGTGTGTGTCGGTATGATGGATAAAACTTTGTCGGCGCCGTTGTGAATTTAGATGTCGGTATCACAGTAACGGTTTTGTCTGTGTCAGGGTTAGGTGTGGGTATTTGCTTCGGGGTGATGGGTGTTACAGTGACGTGTAAGTCTTTGTCACGGTGCGGAGCTGGACGGGTCACGTTGAGGAGCCTGTAGGTGTCAGTGGTGTCTCAGTGTCACAGTGACGGGCGTGTCGGTGTTACTGTGAGGTGTGTTTCGGAGTCTCCTTGTGACAGGTTCTCTGGGGTCATACGGGTGGGAAATCTCACATATCTTACATTCAAAGGTTGATTTTAACTCTTGGACTGGTATTCGACATTGGCGTTGGTTCCTGTTGATCTCCTGATTTTCTGCCCAAAGGAGTTTGTAGTTTCATTCAGGAGAGATCTGAGATGGTGAAGGATGTTTGGCGTTTATAGTCTGTCAGTGTCACGGTGAGGGTGTAACAGTGAGGTGTGTGCTGTTGGCACAGTGAGGGGCGTCGGCGCCACAGTGCGATACTTGTCTGGGACATGCTGAGGGGTATAGTATGTTACCAGCGAGGTTTTTGTTGGTGACACGATGGGAGCTGCGTCAGTATCACGGTGATAGTTGATTCCGTGTCAAACCGAGTCGGTGTTTCAGTGAGAGACGTCTAGCTGTCATTGTGATAGGTGTTTCTGGTTCAATGTGAGAAATGCACCGGGTCATATCGCGGTGTTTCTCTACGTAACGGTGAGAGATATGTCGGAGTCACAGTGCGAGGTGTGACGGTGTTGCAAAGAGAGTCTCGTCGGTGTCATAATGTCCGGTGTATTGGTGTGACAGTGGACAAAATGCCGATGTCACGGTGAGGGGCGTGTCTGTCTCACGAGGAAAGACCTGTTGTTGTCACGGTGGATGTGTCGGTGTCACGGTAAGTGTAGTGTTATTGACACGGTGCGGACTGAGTGGGTGACGCTCTGAGGGCTTGTCGGTGTCACGGTGAGGAAGGTGTCATTGTGACGGTGAGTGTTACGTCGGTGTTTCGGTGAAGTGGCAGTTACTGTCATAATAAGAGATAAGTCGGCTTAAAAGTGATGGACATGTCTGTGTCACAGTTAGGGATGTTTCTACGTCACAGTGCGGGACGTGTCAATGTTACAGTGACTCGGTATTACGTTGAGGGATATGTTGGTATCATGTTGAGGGATGTGTTGGTGGGGGTTGTGTCGGTGTGACGGTGAGGGGTGAGTCGTGGTCATGCTGAGAGACCCGTCAGTACCACAGTGAGGGGTGTGTTGATATCACCGTAAAGGGTTTTTCTGGAAAATGATGGGAATGTGTCGCTGTTACAGTGGCCATTTTTATTCTCTGCGGTTTTGTCGTTCCGACCGGTGTGAAACTCACCATGAATCCTCCAGCAGATACCCGTGATAATGAGGGTCGCTGTTAAAACGAAGATTATCCATCTGCTTGAGTCTGATCTGTCACTCCTTGTGGATCGATCACTGCCCATTCCGTCTGCTGAAAAATCATTCCTTGTCTTTGCCAATCCATCGTCATAGTCCCTGATCCCTGCTGTTCCCACCCTCTGCGTTCAAATCGCTCTGTTTCCTCATGCCGAGCAGTGACCAGAAATCACAGAACGGAGCAGACCCTTCGGCCCGAAACTCGGCTATAACAATTATACATTCTATCTAAGCCGGTTTTACGACTTAGTTGCTCATCTCCATGCAATCCCTGCACATACACGTGGCTACCAAAGAGCCAATTTAACGCCTATGTCGATTTGCCTCCACCACCAACCCGGAAAGCACATTCCACTCATCGCACTCTCTGGGCAAACAAAACATTGCCGTTCACCTCTCCTGAAAAGATACTCCCTCTCCACTTCCACCGCGCTATTAGTCATTTCTCTCCGGGGGGCGGATGAGAAAGCTACCGGTTGCCTGGTCTATCTCTGTCTTGTTATCCGTCTGCTTGTTATATTATGCATCTGATAGTTATCTTTCTGTCTTGTACATTACCTCTGTGCTTTGCGCCCTGCGTGACCGTAGGTTTTCTGTTTGGCATTCGGTGACATTTTCCCTCCCGAGTAATGTCACCCCATCTCCTTTAATTCCTTCCGTATGTAGACGGCTGAAAATAGGGATCCCAGAAATATTGGTCTGTCCGACTTGTTCCTCCTGCAAGGACTCAATAATGTCTACAATATCATCAAAATGTGTTAATTCATGCCCTGAGCTCACCCGCCTTTAAAAAAAAACTTACAGCATTGAAATATACACAGCTCAGAACACCAGTATCATCGTTGACAAAGTTCCGCACGGAAGGTTAGTGAGGAAGTTTCAATCGTTAGATATTAATTTTGAAGTCGAAAAATGGATTCAACAGTGACTGGATGGGAGGTGCCAGAGAGTAGTGGTGGATAACTGTTTGTCAGGTTGGAGGCCGGTGACGAGTGGTGTGCCTCAGGGATCTATACTGAGTCCAATGTTGTTTGTCATATACATTGATGATCTGTATGATAGGGTGGTAAATTAGATTAGTAAATCCGAAGATGATATGAAGATAGGTTGCGTTGTAGATAATGAAGTAGTTTTTCAAAGCTTGCAGAGAGATTTAGGCCAGATAGAAGAGTGTGCTGAAAGATGGCAGATGGAGTTTAATGCTGATAAGTATGAGCTGCTACATTTTGGTGGGAATAATCAAAATAGGACATACATGGTAAGTGGTAGGGCATTGAAGAATGCAGTAGAACAGAGTGATCGAGGGAGAATAGTACATTGTTCCCTGAAGGTGGAATCTCATGTGGATAGGGTGGTGATGAAAGCTTTTGGTATGCTTCCCTTTATAAATCCGAGTATTGTGTATAGGAAACACGAGGAAATCTACAGATGCTGCAAACTCAGGCAACAGACACAAAAGGCTGGTGGAACACAGCCGGCCTGGCAGAATCAATAGGAAGAAGCACTGTCGTCTATTCGGGCCGAGACCCCTTGTCCGGACTAACTGAAAGAAAAGATAGTAAGAGATTTCAAAATCGGAGGGGAGAGGGACGCGAAAACATAGGAGAAGTCCGGAAGGGGTTGCGTGAAGCAAGGAGTTGGAAAGGTGATTGGCTAAAAAAAGATACAGAACTGGGGAAGGGAAAGGAACAAGGCGCTGAAGTCCTAGGGAGAATGAAAAGGAGAGGGGAGCACCAGAGGAAGATGGAGAACAGGCAGTGATGTGCAGAGAGAGAACTAAAAGGGGAAGGGAGAAAATAAATAAATCAGGGATGGGGTAAGAGAGGAGGAGGGGCATTAAAGGAAGTTAGAGAAGTTTGATCAAGTTAGGTCTTTATTCTTTAGAACGTAGAAGGTTGAGGGGGGGACTTGATGGAGGTATTTCAAATTATGAGGGGGAAGATGGAGTTGACGTGCATTGGCTTTTTTCATTGAGATGACGGGCGATTCAAACAAGACAACACGAGTTGAGGGAGAGGGGGCAAAATTTCAGAGGTAACACAAAGGGGAATGTCTTTACTCAGAGAGGGCTGGCTGTGTGTAACGAGCTTCCAGTATAAGTGTTAGAGGCAGGCTCGATATTGTTATTAAAGTTAAACTTGGATAGGTATATGGACAGGAAAGGAATGAAGGGTTATGGGATGATCGCAGGTCAGTGGGATTAGGTGAGAGTAAGCGTTCAGCACGGTCTACAAAGGCCGAGATGGCCTGTTTCTGTGCTGTAATTTTTAGATGGTTATATATAATACAAAACATTGCATTTCTTCCTTCCTGATGACATTGCCCAGGAATTTTAGTTTCCTCTCATTTAATGTTCTCACTAAAGATCTTGCTCTATGGCGACGTTGGAGTATTGTCTCATTAGTACCCCATCACTATGTGATATTTTCAGCATTCTTCTGAGAAACCACCTTCCTGTTGCTTCTAAGTTTCTTTTGAGTTCTGGTCTTACAGTCCACGTTTCGGAAGCACACAGCAAGATTGACCAGAAGTAGTATTTCAGTAGCCTAAGCCTTGTTGTCATAGAAACCTGTCAGTAGGTAAAATGGGTTTCATTTTTTGGAAGTTGGTTTTGGCAATGACAATTCTTATTTTTATTTCTACTCTACATCCAGCATCTTGTGACGTAAAGCTGCCAAGGTAATTAAAGCTCCAGAAAACATGTTGTCCAAATCCACACATTCCAGATCCTTTCTGTACCCAACAAATATGGCCTTGCTCCATTTCCGAATCTCAACCCAACGACTGCCCTATACTTTTCTATAATCACCTGGAGACAAATGACTTTATGATCACTCGATACAAAGTCTGCTCCTGCACAAAGCGCTGACACCTGCCGTCTCATTCCGCAGTAGATGATAAAGTAGTGTTTTCTCTCACTGGGACTGATCAAGGAATCATCCCTGAATATTTTTGTTAAACTCTATCCCACTGGTCCTTGAGCAGTAGGCGACTCAGTCAATACGTGGAAAGCCGAAATCACCTGCTATAACAATTTTATATATACTGCAACAGTCTGCGATCTTTCTGCAGGTTTCTTCCTCTAATCCAGCAGACTGTTTGCTGGTCTATAATGTAGCCCCATAACATGACCACGCATTTCTTATTCCTCATTTCCAACGATAAAGTCTCACTTAGACGAGCTGCCTTGTATGTTCTGCCTGCGCTCTGCGGTGAGATTTTCTCAGTCCTGTAATGTCACCAATCTTTCTGAAATTCTTCCGCTTTCTCACGCCTTTAAATAGGGAACCCTGAAATATCGTGCTGTCCTGCTTGTTCCTCCTACAACCAATTCTCAATAATGGTCACAATATCATAATCGAATGTGTTCATCCATGCCCTCAGCTGGGACGGGTAGTTATCCTGTCCTTTAATTTAACAGATAAATCCCTGACTTCACTTTGCAAAACCACCTTCCCATGTCGCTGGTACCGATATGGACCAGGACATACTATTGTTCACTCACCCACTTCAGAAACATATAGAAGGAATGGTGTTGGGAGAATAGAGGAAGGAAGGGGAGGAGATTGGAGGCTATAGAAAGGGTGTTCAGACTGCAGCCGTTGGAGCAGAACGTGTGAGTTGCCATTTTGTGGCACCCATCTCTATTTCGAGTCAGCTTGAACGCCGAAATCCACTGACCCGTGACTAGGAGTCACAGACAGAGCGAGAATCCCTCCATACAATCTCATCACACGCACCAGGAAACATGCACTGAGTAACGCTCCCTCAGCTACGATCCGTCACACACAGACCGGGGCCAGGCACAGAGTGAAGTTCTGTCCACACCTCGCGATCACACACTTCCAGGGTCACACAACCAGCGAAGCTGCCGAAATATTAAACCATTACTCTCCTGGAGTCAGACATCTGAGGTACCTCCCGCACCATCGCAGCACACTCTACTAGAATCAGAAAATGTACCAAACCCTCTCCCTTCTCCGGTCACCCCACTCAACAGTACCCAGCATTTCGGTTTCCCAGTAGTACGAATTGTGTGTGTCTCTCGGAGATTGTTTGTGTGTGAGAGTGGACTGTGTGCTGTCGAATGAGGAAGGAAGGGGAAGAGAGAGGAGGCCAGGGAAAGGGTGGTGAGATTGCAGTTCCTGATGCAAGTGATGTGGAACCACACGACCGGACTGTGTCTACAGAGCTGTGGTGAAGCTCAGATCCTGGTGATAGATACCCAATGGAACGGGGGAGTAGAAATACCAGACGTCATCGCTCCCCCATACTCTCCACTATTGCCTGTGACACAGAGTGGAAGGAGAGTGAAGGACGGCGTAGATGGGGAGCGTTTCGCGGGTGGAGTGTATCACGGAGACGGGGGAAGTGCACCTGGGTATGTACGGGATTATGGAGAAGCCGAAGTGCGCAGGATAGGTTGTGGGTCAGGGAGACGCGATAGTTTGAGTGCGAGGGATGGGTGACGGAAACGGGAGTGGTGTGCTGGAGACGGAGTGACAGTGACGGGGAATAGTGGAGGAGAGAGAGAGTTTGACGGATTCGGGAAGGGGCTTTGGAGAGGGAGGATGTTATGCATGCGGGGAGGAATGTTTTCGAGTGTTTTCGAGTTACAGTGCAGGTTCAGTTACTCCCACTGTGTCCTCGCTATCACACCTTCGCCTTTCCGAATGACCCTGAGTTCATCCAGTTCATTTTCCCACTGCTTAACGCGGCGTGTTAGAAGCTGCAGCTGGATGCGTTTAAGACCGTATGGCAAAGGAGCAGAGGTCGGCCATTAGGCCCATCGACTCATTTTATTTTCATGAGTTGCTCCATTGTCCCATTTAGTTCCATTCCGCCGCCTTCTCACCATAAACGTTGATGTCCTTACTACACAGATACCTATCAATCTCTGAATTAAATACACCCAAGGACTTGGCCTCCACTGCCGCCTGTGGAAACAAATTCCACAGATCCACCACCTTCTGGCTAAAAAAAAAATCTTTGCATCTCTGTTCTGAATGGGCGCCATTCAATTCTCAAGTCATGCCCGCTCGTACTAGACTCGCCCACCGTGAGAAACCACTTTTTCACATCCACTCTCTCCATGTCTTTCAACTTTCAAATTGTTTCTATGAGGTTCCCCCCCGCCCTCCGGATTCTTCCAAACTCCAGTGAGCACACTCCAAGAGTGGTCAGACGTTTTCCATATGTTAACCCTCCCTTTCCGGGAATCATTCTAGTGCATCTCCTCTGAACCCTCTCCAACGTCAGCACATCCTTTCATATATAAGGGTCCCAATGCTGCTCACAGCCTCAACGTCACATCCCTGCACCTATATTGTTCTAGAAATGAATGCCAACATTGCATTCGCCTTCTTCACCACCGACTCAACCTCTTCTCTTTCTGAAATTTCACAGTGAACTCAGTCATGTTATGATGACTGCCTACGAACTGGGTGTGTCTCTCGGAGATGGTGTGTGTGTGTGTGTGTGTGTGTGTGTGTGTGTGTGTGTGTGTGTGTGTGTGTGTGTATGTGGATGTGAGCGGATTGTGTGCTGCCAGAATTGGAAGGAAGGGGAGAAGAGAGGAGGCCAGGGCAAGGGTGTAGAGATTGCAATCACTGATGCATCTTGTGTGGAACTACTCGAACGGCATGTGCATACGGAGCCGTAGAGAGGATCAGATCATGTTTATGGATATCCAGTGGAATGAGGGAGGTGTAACTCTCCCTCATACACGCAACAATTGCCTGTGTCACAGAACGGGAGGAAAGACGACGACGTAGATGAGGAGCGTTTAGCGAGTGGAGTGTATCACGGAGACGGGGAGGGGCGTATGGCAACGTATGGGAGGATGAAGAAGGCGATGTGTGCAGGAGAGGGCATGGGTCACGGAGACGAAGCTGCCAATAGGCGAGGGATGAGTGCCGGAGACGGGAGTGGTGCACCAGAGACTGAGTGACGTAGGCTCAACTTTTTGCTTCCTGACTTTGTCAGAGGTCTTAACAACATCTGTCCTAACAACCACTCAACTATCTGCAATGGCATTCTTATTTTCATAAAGTTTTAGAGAGTTCTTACAACATTCGTTCATACCAGCACTACCCTCTTTTAATGGTAAACCTCACCGATGGGGTAATAGTTCCAATCCAGTTGAGGTGTAAAAATGAGGGAGTTGTTCATGGGATACGACATGAAGCAGCTGAGCAAGGTGATGGCGGTGGCCGCTGCCTCAAAGCAGGAGCCTCTGCTGCCCCCCAGTGTTCACGTGGCAGAAAACAAACTCTGTGGTGAACAATTGTGGATTACCGTAGCATTCAAAGTGCCCAGTGGCCTCAAGTTGCATAACTCTGTGTGTGTGTGTGTGTGTGTGTGTGAAGGTGTTTTATTGATATCCTCCACATGTTTGCTACGTTTCTATTGTATACATGTTATGTGTGTGTTATGCCATGTTGGACTGTTGGTAATCCAATTAACAGCCAGATCCTGGCTGTTTTCATGGGCATTCCCGTGTGATGGAATTACAATTAAACTTAAATTGAGTTTAATTGAAATGAAATGAAACCGTCTGGTCTGAGGAGTTCTCACCTTCCGTGGAAGAGAATCCAGGGATACACATACCTGAAGTTCTCATTCCAACCATAATGCTAAACTGAAATTTCTTTCTAAGTTTGACCACAAATGAACGTACATAAATTTGCAGAACCTACTCCCCCTTTTTTTCCTATATATTGGCGTCTGAAGCGTAGACAACATAGAAACATAGAAAATCTACAGCACAACAGAGATCCTTTGGCCCACAAATTTTGCCGAACATGTCCTTGCCTTAGAATTACCTAGGCTTTATCATTAGACCTCTATTTTTCTAAGCTCTACTTAGTCATCCACGAGTCTCTCAAAAGACCCTATCATTTCCGCCTCCACCGCCGCCGCCGGCAGCCATTCCACGCCGTCACAACTCTCTGTGCAAATAAACTTACCCTGAAATCTCCTCTGTTCCTACTTACAAGCACCATAAAACAGTACCCTTTTGTGCTAGCCATCACAGCCCTGGGGAAAAAGTGTCCGACTATTGTTACGTACCCCGTACCTGGGTGTCTTACCAGCAAATATAGAAGTATCCGTTAAAGTCTGGTGGTACTATTTTCAGCAGTGTTTATTAGTAAAATATACAAGTCAATATCAAGGCAAATATACAGATAATACACGTTAGCAATACTAAACCTAAAATAACAATCAATGATAAACAAGCTCTATCGTTGTATAGGGGATAATGAATTATCATGAGAAAGTATAAAGTTCAGTTCAATTCATGTAGGCTCAGGTAGTTGCTGGTCGATGTGTTGTAATTGTTGGAGAGAGAGAGAGAGAGCGAGAGAGAGAGAGAGGACGATCAAACAGTGACAGCTATTGTCTTCCAAACCTTCCTTTACTTTCTGGATCCGTCGTTTCGTTGTGGCCATTGAGGTATGACCCCTCTGTTCTTTAGCTAGACCGTTCTTCCGTGGTGGACTCGTCACTCCGGCAAAGGTGGACACACACACAAGCCCCCACCGGCCTTGCTATAACCGCTGTGAGTGAAATTGACCGATCCGTTCGGTCCCCGATGCCCCACACTTTCTCGTGGGTTTCTGATGATCACTAGTGTGTCTCCTGCTGCGTCTGAGGGGGTGACACCCCAGACCTCACTTTTATCCCCACTCACGGGGTCTCAGGTGTCAATCAGTTTTGAATGGCTTAGCCCATCAAACCAGCCCACTCCGGCTGCCCACTGAGGAATTTTAATGAACAGAATAGTACCAAGTAAACAGCCCTCTCCGCAGCCATACGTCTTTCGGGAGTCATAACATGGTGGATAAACATAACTCTCTCTCAGGCTGTTATCGGTAACAGATGTCCTGGCATGTTTTCTTTTGTCTCTCCTACTCTCTCGTTAGCAGCGTGGTAACAGCAACAGTTTGTGATTCTCCCAGGGGAGGGGGACATTGACAACCTTGCACCCTTCTGCCCACCAGAGTTATTCATCCTTCGTAACACTATCCACTGATAAATGCCTCTCATTATCGTATACACGTCGACCTATTCATCTCTCTTCCTCGGTCGCTGCAAGGAGAAAAGGTCGATTTCACTAAACCTCATAAGGCATTCTCCCCAATCCTAGCTATATCCTTGTACTTTGGGGACCACATACCATTGAAAAATCTCGTTCTCATCCACAGTATCTCTTTTCTGTTCCACTAACAAGGAACACTCTATCGATACAGCTCGCCACATCTCAACCCATACCTGCTGAGCCACAGAACCACAGTCAGTGCCAGAGACCTGACCGTTGAGACTTTCCCCAGCTTCAGCATTTGCACCTCTGTCCTCCCATCCAGAAGTATCCAAAGGGTCTACCTGCTATTGAGCGGGTTGGTCACAAGGGGTCTCTGCACGTCTCTGGATCTGCACTGTCTGTCACCCAGGTTCCTGTATCCTGCACGTTCGGTCTAAATACATCTCTATATATCTCTATCACCCCTATGCACACAGCGAGGAAGTTTCCTTGTTGCAGTACCGGGTCTATCAGTGTGTGGCTGTCACTATGAGGGGCGTGTTCGTATTACGACGAGGGTTGTGTCTGTGATACAAAAGCATTGTAGGGGGGTTTTCAGTGTCCCTTTGAAGATGGTGTCTCTGTGCGTCTTTTTCATGCCGTATGCCTTCTGTGAATTGGTCGTTCCCTCTTGTTATCGATAAATCGTCAAGTTCCTTTTCACAAACTAACTCCCTGCACTTTCCACCGGATGAGGTCAGATCACTCTGCTCTTTCTACAGAGCAGAGAAGGTAAATCACACAACAGAACAGACCCTTTGGTTCAAGAATTGTGATATCTCAATTCTGAATTTGTTCTCCCGACATCTGTCTCCTTCCATTCCTTGCACACCCACGTACCTATAGAAGAGCCAGTTAAAAGTCTGTATGGATTTACCTCCACCACCAGAGCTGCCAGAACTTTCCAATTACCCGCCAATCTCTGTGACGACAAAAACTTGCCAAATTCATCTCCTTTGAACCTACCCGCTCTTACCTCAATGCAGGTCTTCTAATATTAGACATTTCCATCCTACGGGTAAAAGATACAAGCTCTCTGGTCTACTTGCATCCCGTATTGTTATAAACCTCAAAACTAAACTTAACTCGAGGTTGCATCTATCCTTTTCCATACTTATCCTGTATCTAATGGCATTACCAACACTAGATGCAAATTGTTCCCTGACACACACTTCTGACCCCTGGCGTGTCCTAATCGCTAGGATGAGATCAAGTATTGCACTCTCTCATTGGGACTAACTATCTGCTGATTAAGGTTCCTTCCTTAACTGATTAAGAAAACTATCCCAGTGGTCCTTTCACAGTCAGTACCAAGAATCTTAAACTCACCCGATGCCACAACCTGATGTCTCTTACAACAGACTCCGAACTCTCCACAGATTTGTTCCTCTAAATCCCCCGACTGTACGGTGGTCGATAATGTTGCCCCATGAACGAGTTCATACCCTTCTCAATCCTCAGTTCCACCTCTGAAGCCCCACCTTAGCTTAAATTATATAAACATTAGTACGACAAAAACAGCGGTAAACTGGAAGGCTGAGCTAACAGACTTGCCCCTCCTGCAAACAAATCTTACCAATGGCTAAACTATCATGCTTTCAATCGTTGGCTCCGACCCTGAGCTCATCTGCTCTTCGTATAATACTTATTGCTTTGAAATGGACGTAGCTCAGAACATGAGATCCAGCAGGTTCAACATTTTGCTCGCTGACTTTATCTGACGTCTTAACAACATCTGTCCCAACAATGACTCAACTTTCTGTTCAATCATTCTGGTTATCATCCCCCTGCAACTCTAGCTTAAACAACACATCGACCCCTTTCTTAATGGCAAACCTCCCCGTTGGGATATTAGTTCCACTCCGGTTCAGGTGTAAACTGAGAGAGTTGCCAGATGGCGGAGAAAATGAAGGAGCTGCACAACGAGGGGCGGTGTGGCGCGATCTCCAGGCAGGAGTCTGTGCTGTCTCCCAGTGTTCATTCGGCAGAACACAAGAGCAGTTGTTGTAGTTTCTAGATTTCGGTGGCTTTTACACTGTCTAGGACCTCAAGCTGATTATATATACATGTGCTCGTGCGCGCGCGTGCGTGTGTGCGCCTGTACATAAAGCGTGAATATATCTCACTGATACCCTACATATGCTTGCTAACTTGCTATTTTATACATATTACGTGAGCTTGGTGTATCGTGTGACAGTTGGTGTTGTGTTTTGAAGCTTGGCCCTGGCGGTCATATGTGATGGAATTGCAAATAAACTTGAAATGAATTGAATTGAAATGAAATAAACCGCTCGGTTTGCAGAGGTCGCAGCTTCCGAGCAGGAGCGCCCAGTGATACAGATATCTCAAGACTTCGTTCCAAATCCTAACATTTCAGTCACAGTTTAAACTGAATGTTCTTTCAAAGTTTGCAGAACCGGCTCCATTTTCCTGCCTATATACTGGTTAGTATATCGACCGCATACCATTGAGAAATCTCGTTCTCGTCCTCAGTACCTCTTTTCTGCTCACCTAACAAAGACTCCCCTCAGGATAAAGCTCGCCAAATTTCACTCCTTTCCTTTCTGAGCCACAGAGCCATAGTCTCTGTCAGAGACCTGACCGGTGAGACTTTCCCCTGCTTGGTAATTTGCACCCCTCTCCTCCCATCCAGAAGCATCCAAACTGGTCTACCTGTTATTGAACGGATTGGCCGCAAGGGATGTCTGCACTGGCTCTGGTCTAAAGTGGTCTAACGCATCTCTTCCGCACATCTACCCTCACCCCATCCGCCCACCACCCCACTCGGGATGAAGTTTTGTCCAAACAAACGATCGGCCTGTTCACACAGAACAGAGCAAAGGCTCAGAAACGAGAGATCAATATCCGTTTGAAGGGAGCTGGTTGGTGTAACACTAGACGTCACCTCTCCCCCTTCCTCGCCATACTTCTATATAAACAGTGAGAGGGAGACGTGTAAAGAAGGAAGACGGTTAATGGAAGCGGGGTGGACCTGCAGGGGATCAAGCAGATCAGGGAGACGTGGAGAGGTGTTGGAGAAGGAGGAGATGACGAAGACGGCACGCAGCGCAGTGAACGGAGGGTTGCTAGAGTCAAGAAGTGTGGAAGAAGAATGCGGTGGCGGAAACGGACTGGGCTGCAGAGGAAGTCGTGGCGGACGGTGACAAGGATGGTCGTCTGGGAAGGAGGGTTGACGAGAAACAGGAGGCCGAAATCTCAATGATCCAGAAACACCTTCTTCCCTTCCGCTGGCATTTTCTTGAACGTATGAGCACCACCTCCACAATTTTTTGCGGCATTTATTAGCTTGTTGCATTTGACGGTAATTTTTACATATTAGCGCCCCACTGATCCTTCAAAAGAACAAATCTCAGGTGGTCTACGTCACAGATAATAAAACAGACCGTGAATCCGGTAGAGAAGATGCGATACTGGTGGACAGGATATTTGACACGCTGGCCTTCATCAGTCAGGACACTGAGTCCGGGAGTCGGAGGTCACGTTGCAGTTGCAAATGACGTCGGTCGGGCCGCACATGGAGTATGGAGTTTAGTTCTGCTTGCCTTGCTCTGAGAACACTCTCAACGAACTGGAAAGATTACAGAGGGAGAATTCCGAAGTTTCTGCCAGGATTTTAGGAGCTGAGTTATGGTGCAGTCGGAAATTTTCAGGCTTTATTTTGTGACCATGTAGAGCTGTACAAAACTACAAGGGGCACGGATAAGGCGAATACATGCACTCTTATTCCACAGGACTGGGGTATCGAGAACATTGACGCGCATGATTGAGGTGAGAGTAGCTGAAGACAGAAGCGGGAGAGCGAGTTGAGTTCCATAAAAGGGAAAGAGAGGGATTGGGAGAGTGTGTAGAGGGGGAATAGAGAATCGAGAGAGAGACAGGGATAGAAGAGCAAGAGTTCGGGGAAAGGGAGGCGAGATGCGGGAGAAAGAAAATGCGGATGAAATGGAAGAGGCGGGAGTGGAGAGGGATGAGAGAGAGTGTTTAGAGGAACGAAGGTGAAGAGTGGGCGAGATGGTGGGTAAGATTGCGATAGAGGGAAAGATAATAAGGCAAGGGTGAGGGGCAGAGCTGATGATGTAATGTGAGTCGGTGAGATAAAGACGGTTTTGCCACTTGTTTAAGTCGACCCTATTGACTGTTGACAGAGATCTTGGATCTTTTCAGAAAGATCTGAGCACAGAAGCGCCGACTTCTCGCAGATGAAGCAACGCTTATCCTCACTGCAATGTTCAAAGTGAGGATACCATCCACATTCAATGCATTCGAAGACTCCAGCCTTCATTTGGAACACGATATTCGAGGCCACTCTCCTATCAAGAAGGGGTAAGCAATATCAGCGTACCTTCAGCAGGCAGCCGTGTGTTAGTCCCCAAAATCACTGACGCCCACTCTCGCCAACGACCTGCGGCACCCCAAAATTTCCCACAATCCCACTTTCCCAGCACAGCCCTGTGTCAGTATCCAGAATTTTCACAATGGTCCACTTTCTCACTGCAGCCCTTTGTCAGTCCCCAAAATATTCCCACAGCGCCAGTCTCTCCCAAGGCCCAATATCAGTCCTCAAAATGCTGCTACATCTTCAATGTCTCCCCACAGGCCTGTGTTTTCTGCCTAAGTACTCAGACTCACCACTCCCACCACACAGATCAGTGTCAGTCCAAACTACACGGCCTGACTCTCTCCCCACAGCCCCGTGCCGGAACCCAAAATAATCCCACTGCTCAACCCTCTTCTTAGAGACCTGTGTCAATCACCAAAACACCTCCCGCTTCCCATGCTCTCCCCACGGACGTGTCTCAGTCCCCAGAGTACTCCCACTGAACTATTCTCTCCCCACAGATCTGTGTGTGTCCGCTATGTACACCCCTCCCTCATTCCCTCACCACAGACATGTGCTAGGCCCCAAAGTGTTCCCACTGCCTCACTCTCTCCCACAACCTGGGTCAGTTCCCAAAAGAGCTCTGCAGCTCCAGTCTCTCCCCACAGTCCCGTGTTAGTCCCCAAAATACGTGTACATCCCACTTTCACTCCAAGACCCCGCGCGAGTCCCCACGATAAACCCAATACCTAGCCTTCTCCCTAAAGATCTGTGTCAACCACCAAAACACTCCCACTTCGCACTCTCTTCCCACAGCCCATGTCAGTTCCAACATTAATTCAACTGCACACACTCTACCAACAGACTTTGTCAATCCCCAAACAAAGCCAATTGCACACGCTCTCCATACAGCCCTTATCAGTCCGCAAACTAATATCAATGCCCACTCCTTCTTGCAAACAGCGTCAGTCCCCAAACTAATCTCACTGCCCACTCCCCTCTCGCAGACTGTGTCAGTCCCCAAACTAAACAGATTGCCCACTCCCTTCACTCAGCCTGCACCGATCCCCGACTCACTCTTTTCTCAGAAACTTGCAATACCCCAAATCTCACCCATAGTTGCATTTTCCAATCCAGTATGAACTGCCTTGGTCGCGGACAGATTTCTCAACAAAATTCTGTGAAAATAAATTACTATCATTAAAGTTTGAATTTAAGGAGCGTCACGTTACGTCTGACAAAGAGAGAGCGCGAAAGGATGGTGTGGAAGGAACTCTGTATCTCACACCAGTAGAATGTGATGGCAAGATACAGGGAGCCTCACTCTGTGTCTGAACCGGGGAGTGTGTAATGCGACGGTGTGGAGGGAGATTCACTCTGTGCCTGACCCCGGGAGTGTGTGATGGGACGGTGTGGTGGGAGATCACTCTGTGTCTGACACCGGGAGTGTGTGATGAGATGGTATGGAAGGGAGACCACTCTGTGTCTGACCACGGGAGTGTGTGATGGAACGTACTGGACGGAGACTCACTCTGTGTCTGAACCGGGGAGTGTGCGATGCGACGGTGTGGAGGGAGATTCACTCTGTGCCTGACCCCGAGAGTGTGTGATGGGACGGTGTGGTGGGAGATCACTCTCTGTCTGACACCGGGAGTGTGTGATGAGACGGTATGGGAGGGAGAGCACTCTGTGTCTGACCACGGGAGTGTGTGATGGGACGGTGTGGTGGGAGGTCACTCTGTGTCTGACACCGGGAGTGTGTGATGAGATGGTATGGAAGGGAGACCACTCTGTGTCTGACCTCGGGAGTGTGTGATGGGACGTACTGGACGGAGACTCACTCTGTGTCTGAACCGGGGAGTGTGCGATGCGACGGTGTGGAGTGAGCTTCACTTTGTGTCTGATCAAGGGAGTGTGAGTTGGGACGGTGATGCTGGAGCCTAACTCTGACTCTGAGCCCCGGAGTGTGTGATGAGACCGTATGGAGGGAGCTCAAGTAGATTCGATTTAGAGTTGCAGCAATGCAGATCGGCCTCAGCGTAGGATCTTTCAAACGTTGATATGTAATAAAGCCGGTCTTCATTTCTTTTTTTTTAAACTTTTTTTATTGCATTTTTAAATGGTTACAAAGTAAAGTATGAAAAAACAATGTATGTTACCCTTACCCCCTCCCCTTAACCCCTCCCCCCTAACTGCCCTATAGAAAAAAAAGAGAAAGAAAGAAAGAAAGAATGCCTGGTTGTTGGAAGAACTCCACATGCTCCATGGAATTCGTAATAACTTTAATATGTATATTTATTTCTTTCCCCTAATAAGCAATTGTTTCATCTTCAGAGCATCTATATATTTAATCCTGTCTTTTGTAAATAAGGGCTCCAAATTTTCAGAAATGTTTCATATTTATCTCTTAAATTATAAGTATTTTTTTCTAATGGAATACAACCATAGATTTCTTTCTTCCAAGAGTCTATACTTAAATGTGTATCCGATTTCCAAGTAACTGCAATAGCTTTTTTGGCTACTGCCAGTGCAATTTTTATAAATTCTTTCTGATACTTATTTAGTTTGAGTTTCGGTTTTATCCCTTCAATATCACCTAGTAAAATAATATTGGATTATGAGGAAATTGTGTTCCTGTAATTTGTTCCAGTAAAAGTCTTAAATTTGTCCAAAAAGGTTGAATTTTAGAGCAAGACCATGTCGAATGTAAAAAAGTACCAGTTTCCTGGTTACATCGGAAACACTGATCCGATAAATTTGGATTTATTTTTTTTATTTTTTTGTTGTGTAATATATAATTGATGTAGAAAATTATACTGCGCTAATCTTAACCGAAGATTTATTGTATTTGTCATACTATCAAGACACAGTCTTGACCAATTTGTTTCTTCAATTTTAATATTCAAATCACTTTCCCATTTTTGTCTTGACTTATGCACTCCTTGTTTAAATACCTGTCTTTGAATCAAATTATACATACAAGATATATTTATTTTATTATTTCCTTTTTGAATTAAAATTTCTATTTCATTAGATTTCGACAATAACATTGTTTGACCTAATTTTTCTATTAAATAAGCCCTTAATTGAAAGTAACAAAATAAAGTGTTATTTAATATTTTATATTTATTCTTTAATTGATCAAATGACATTAATATACCTCCTTCAAAACAATTCCCTATATATCTAATCCCATTTTGAATCCAGTTATATAAAAGTTGATTGTCCATTGTGAAAGGAATAAGTCTATTTTGAATTAAAGATCTCTTTGCTAATAAAGATTTTTTTTGTCTCATCATCAACATTTATCTTATTCTATAAATCAATCAAATGTTTTAATATAGGAGATTCTTTCTTTTCCCGTATCCATTTAGATTCCCATTTGTATATAAAATCTTCTGGTACGTTTTCTCCTATTTTATCTAATTCTATTCTAATCCATGCCGGTTTATCTTTCTCGAAAAAAGATGCAATAAATCTAAGTTGATATGCTTTATAATAATTCCTAAAATTTGGAAGTTGTAATCCTCCTAGATCAAATTTCCATGTCAATTTTTCCAACGATATTCTTGACATCTTACCTTTCCAGAGGAATTTCCTCACAAATTTGTTTAACTCTTGAAAAAAATTCTGGGGTAATTGTATTGGTAATGATTGAAATAAATATTGTAATCTAGGGAATATATTCATTTTTATAGTATTTACTCTACCTACTAATGTTATTGGTAATGCCATCCATTTTTCAAGACATTCCTGCATTTTTTTCAAAAGTGGTAAATAATTTAATTTGTATAAGTTTTTTATATCATTATCAACTCTTATACCTAAATATTTTATACCATTTGCTGGCCATCTAAATTGAGTTATTAATCGACATTGATTATAATCTCCTTTAGTAAGAGGTAAAATTTCACTTTTATCCCAATTTATTTTATAACCCGATATTTTCCCATATTCTTCTAGTCTATAAGATAATTTGCGTAGTGAATGTAATGGATCTGTTAAATAAAGTAGAACATCATCAGCAAATAAGTTAATCTTGTATTCTTCCTGATTAACTCTGAAACCCTTAATATCTGGGTCCATTCTAATTAATTCAGCTAGTGGTTCTATTGCCAACACAAATAAAGCAGGTGATAGTGGGCAACCTTGCCTAGTTGATCTTGTTAACTGAAATGATGTTGAAATTTGACCATTTGTCACTACTTTAGCTTTGGGATTAGTATTTCAGGTATTAATCCATTTTATAAATGATGTTCCTAGTCCATATTTTTCCAATACCCTAAATAAAAAATCCCATTCCAATCTATCAAATGCTTTTTCTGCATCTAAAGCAACTGCCACACTCATTTCCTCCCTCTTTTGTGCGAGATGGATTATACTAAATAACCGAGTTACATTATCTGCCGATTGTTTATTTTTGATAAATCCTGTTTGATCCATATGCACTAATTTTGGTAAGCATTTAGATAATCTATTAGATAAGATGTTTGCTGTTATTTTATAATGGGTGTTTAATAAATAAATAGGTCTATATGATGTTGGTTTTAAAAGGTCTCTATCTTTTTTTGGCAATACTATTAAAATAGCTGTTGAAAAAGATTCTGGAAGTTTATGAGTTCTTTACGCTTGATATATTAACTCCATAAAAGGAGGAATTAATAAATCTTTAAACTTTTTTATAAAATTCAGGTGGAAAACCATCTTCTCCTGGAGATTTATTACTTTGAAGTGATCCCAAAGCTTCTTCAACTTCCTTCAATGTAAAAGGCATACCTAATCCCTTCTGTTCTTCTGTATTTAATTTTGGAAGAGTTATTTGTGATAAAAATTCTTCTATCTTAACGTCATCATTCTTTGATTCTGATTCATACAACTCAGAATAAAAATTCTTAAAAGCCTCATTAATTTCTAGAGGTTTATAAGTAATTTCATTCACTTTTGTTCGAATTGCATTTATTGTTTTAGAAATCTGATCTGTTTTTAACTGCCATGCAAGAAATTCACCTAGTTCATAATATCTCTGTTTAGTTCTCATAATTGCTTTTTCTGTTCAATATGTCTGGAGTGTATTATGTTTTGACTTCTTATTAATAAGTTGCCTTCGTTTTTCTTCTGTCATATTTCTTTGAGATTCTTTTTCTAATTTTATAATCTCTTTTTCCAATTGATCTATTTCTATCATATATTCCTTCTTAATTTTAGAAGTATAACTTATTATCTGGCCTCTCAAATATGCTATCATTGCTTCCCACAATATAAATTTATCATCAACTGAATGTAAATTTGTATCTAAAAAGAACTGAATCTGCTTTTTCATAAAATCACAAAAATCTTGACGTTTTAGTAGAATTGAATTAAATCTCCATCTATAAATTGATTCCTCTTTATCTATCATTATCATTGTCATTATTAAAGGAGAGTGATCAGACAATATTCTTGCTTTATATTCCACATTTTTCACTCTATCTTTTGATAATAGGAAAAAAATCTATCCTTGAATATGTTTTATGTCTATTTGAATAAAATGAATAATCCCTTTCTTTTGGATTGATTCTTCTCCATATATCAATCAAATTTAAATCTTTCATCAATGATAGAGTTAATTTTGCTACTTTTGATTTGTAATAGCCTTTGTTGATCTATCTAAAACTGGATCTAAACAAAATATTAAAATCTCCACCTATTAATATTTTATCATGTGCATTAGCCAAATTCAAAAAGACCTCCTATATAAATTTTACATCATTTTCATTTGGTGCATAAATATTCATAAGAGTCCATAGTTCTGAAAAAAATTGACAATGTATAATTAAATATCTTCCGGCCGAATCAATTAATATATTTTGTATTTTAATTGGTAAATTTTTATTAACCAAAATTGCAACTCTTCTTGCCTTTGAGTTAAGTGAAACTGCAATAACATTTCCAACCCAGTCTCTTTTTAATTTCTGATGTTCTATATCCGTTAAATGAGTTTCTTGTAAGAAAGCTATTTCTATTTTCATTTTTTTATTATATGTTAAAATTCTTTTTCTTTTTATTGGTCCATTAAGCCCACTAACATTAAAACTTAAAAAAATCAATAAATTAGTCATTATTTTTATTTATGTCACTCCAATCTATAATAATACCTAATCTTTCAACTTTCATTGCATCCTGGGAAATCTTTTTAGAAGACACCATGTTGCTATGTGGGTCCCCACCAATCATCCAGGCAAAACAATAGAAGAAAAATAGAAAATAAAGAAAAAAACAAAATATTCCCTTACTAATGTTGTGAAAGAAAAAAAAAACACAACATTACCCCCCTCTATTGTACGGGTCATGGCAATCGCCATGATTACACACGTGAATCCCGTAGTAACCGATTCAAAGCTCCGCAGCCCCCCGCAACATAAAAAATATATATAAAAAAACATACTATTCTCAATTAATATTTCTAAAATTTTACTTTTCTCCCTTATATCGTCCTTAAATGTCCATCAGTTCCATTTGCTTTCTCTGTCTTCGTCTTTAATCATTACATTTAGAAATCGCTACGTTTAATTAACGAAGAGATGGAAGTTTTTGTGTAAACACCTCCGCATATTGATAATCAGAAAAAAATCTTTTTCCTTCCTCCAAAATATTTATCAGTGTTGCTGGGTGACGCATTAAAAACTTATAACCTTTTTCACATAAAACATTTTAGCTGGATTAAATTCTTTCTTTCTCTTCAAAAGGTTATAACTTATATCAGGATAAAAAAGAACTGGTTTCTCTGCTATCATCAATGGACCATTTCTTCTTTTAGCACCCTGGGCAGCCGCCCTCAAAATCTTTTCTTTATCCTGGTATCTTAAACATCTTATCAAAATTGATCGCGGATTTTGATCATCTTGAGATCTTGGTCTTAAGGCTCTGTGCACCCTTTCAATCTCAATTAAAGTTTCTTCTCCCATTTCCAATTTCTCAGAAATCCATTTTTGAAAAAAAAATTATTGGGTCTTCTCCTTCGGTACCTTCTTTAAGTCCAACAATTTTAATATTGTTGCGTCTACTAAAATTTTCAAGCTTATCAATTTTTCCCACGAGTTGTTTTCTTTCTGATGTCCAGGCATCATTATCATCTTCCATCTTCTTCATTCTTCCATCCATTTCTTCCATTTTGACGTCCAAATCTGTAATTTTCTTTTCCATTTTTTCCTGTTTCTTTGCCATTTTATCAAACATAGCCTCCATATTTGTTATTGTTTTCTTTAATTACTTTTTGGTTACATTTAATTACTTTTAATGCATTTAATTTATGCATTATTTGCCTCAAAATCTTTTTTGTATTTTCAGAGGAACTTTCATCTTCTTCTTCTTCTTCTCCATCTTCGTCTGATTTCTCCATCTTCGTCTGATTTCTCCAGAGAGTCCGCCTCTCTCTCAGACTCGATTCACTGTCGGTTTCAGTCGTTGCTGGGTTTTGTAGTTCTGTTTGCTCTCTTTTGCGCATGCTCGTTCCTTTACGCTTGCGCAGTTCTCGTTGATCTTTTCCTTTAGAAATGGCCGATGCTGCCGCAGTCTCCTTTTCTGTTTCACCGGTGGTGTGTTGTACCTGAGTCCGCGGTTCTTCAGTAGAAGTAGGCCTTGATTCTGTTCCAACTTGAGCGGTCTTCGCGGTAGCAGTTTTCTTCGTCCTCTGTTTATGAGGCATAGCTTAAAACAATCCAAAGTAATTGATAAGTAACCTTAAAAAAGTATTAATTATCTTTTCTTCACTTAAACATTAATTTATTAACTTTTTTACGGGAGGGCTGAGTTCCAGCGTCCCAATCCTACGTCCTCACGTGACTCCCCCCCCCCTCCCCGGTCTTCATTTCTGATCCAGTCCTTGGAACAAGCATGCTCTGGAATTCAGGAACAAGGAACAGTGATTCTCCCTCTGCCCGTCTGTGAGTCAGTCATTGAATCATTAACCCCTCCACACCGTCCCATCACACACTCCCGGTGTCAGACGCAGAGGGAATCTCACTCCACATCGTCCCATCACACACAACCGGTGTCAGACACAAAGTGAACTTCCCTCCACACCGTCCCATCACACAATCCCGGGGTCAGACACAGAATGAATCTCCCTCCACACCGTCCCATCACACACTCCCGGTGTCAGACGCAGAGTGAATCTCCCTCCACACCGTTCCATCACACACTCCCGTGGTCAGACACAGAATGAATCTCCCTCCACCCCGTCCCATCACACACTACCGGTGTCAGACACAAAGTGAATTTCCCTCCACACCGTCCCATCACACACTCCCGGGGTCAGACGCTGAGTGAATCTCCCTCCACCCCGTTCCATCACACACTCTCGTGGTCAGTCACGGAATAAATCTCCCTCCACACCGTCCCATCACACACTACCGGTTTCAGACACAAAGTGAATTTCCCGCCACACCGTCCCATCACATACTCCCGGGTTCAGACACAGACTGAATCTCCCTCCACACCGTCCCATCGCACACGCCCGGTGTGAGACACAGATTGAATCTCCCTCCACACCGTCCCATCACACAATCCCGAGGTCAGACACAGCGTGAATCTCGATCCATACCATCCCATCACACAATCCCGGGGCCAGACACAGAGTAAATCTCCCTCCACACCGTCCTATCACAATCTCCCGGGGTCAGACACAGAGTGAATCTCCCTCCACACCGTCCCATCACACCCTCCCGGTGTCAGACACAGAGTGAATCTCCCTCCACCCCGTCCCATCACACACTCCCGGAGTCAGACACAGAGTGAATCTCCCTCCACACCATCCCAGCACACACTCCCGGGGTCAGACATAGAGGGAATCAACCTCCACACCGTCCTATCACAATCTCCCGGGGTCAGACACAGAGTGAATCTCCCTCCACACCGTCCCATCACACCCTCCCGGTGTCAGACACAGAGTGAATCTCCCTCCACACCATCCCAGCACACACTCCCGGGGTCAGACATAGAGGGAATCTCCCTCCACACCGTTCCATCACACACTCTCGTGGTCAGTCACGGAATAAATCTCCCTCCACACCGTCCCATCACACACTACCGGTTTCAGACACAAAGTGAATTTCCCGCCACACCGTCCCATCACATACTCCCGGGTTCAGACACAGACTGAATCTCCCTCCACACCGTCCCATCGCACACTCCCGGTGTGAGACACAGATTGAATCTCCCTCCACACCGTCCCATCACACAATCCCGAGGTCAGACACAGCGTGAATCTCGATCCATACCATCCCATCACACACTCCCGGGGCCAGACAGAGTAAATCTCCCTCAACACCGTCCTATCACAATCTCCCGGGGTCAGACACAGAGTGAATCTCCCTCCACACCGTCCCATCACACCCTCCCGGTGTCAGACACAGAGTGAATCTCCCTCCACCCCGTCCCATCACACACTCCCGGAGTCAGACACAGAGTGAATCTCCCTCCACACCATCCCAGCACACACTCCCGGGGTCAGACATAGAGGGAATCTCCCTCCACACCGTCCCATCACACACTCCCGGGGTCAGACACAGAGTGAATCTCCCTCCACACCGTCCCATCACACCCTCCCGGTGTCACACACAGAGTGAATCTCCCTCCACCCCGTCCCATCACACACTCCCGGTGTCAGACACAGAGTGAATCTCCCTCCACTCCGTCCCATCACACACTCCCGGGATCAGACACAGAGGGAATCTCCCTCCGAACCACCATGAGAGGCCTTGTTGAAAGCTTTTCAAATTCGACTAATACAATATCCAACCCGGGCTTCATCAATCAACCATTTTTCATAAACAATGTGATCAGGTTTGTAAACTATAATCTCACCCACACAAAGCCATTTTGCAAACCTCAAAAAAATATGCCTTTACCGATGTGAGTTGAGTCTATGAGTAAGAATTAATGTAAAGACTGATGCACGAGTCAACCATTTACCGGACGTACAAAAAAGCTGGATGAGCTCAGCAGGGCCGGCAGCATCAGTTGAAAAAAGCAGTCAATGTTTCTGGTCGAGAACCTTCGTCAGGTCTAAAGAAGCAGGGGGCAGGGGCCCTATGAAGAAGATGGCGGAAAACCAATCAGAGGAAAGATCAAGGGGTGGGGAGGGGAAGCAGGGAGGGGTTAGGCAGGAGAGGAGAAGACGTTATCTAAGGGAAAAGCACAATGGGTTGTTGACCCCACCAGACCACCACACCAGCCTCCGGAACCAGCATATTATCCTACGCAACTTCCGCCACCTTCAACAGGACCCCACCACTAAGGACATCGTTCCCTCTCTACCCCTCTCTGCTTTTCGCAGGGATCGTTCGCACGCATCTATCCGAACTTCTCTTAAATATTGAAATCAAACTTGCATGCAACACTCATTCTGGCAGCTCGTTCCAACACTCTCACAACCGTCTGAGTGAAGAATTTTCCTTTCCTGTTCTCCTTAAACTTTCACCCATCATCCTTAACTCATGCGCTCTGGTTGTAGTACCTCCCAACCCCCATGGAAAAAGCCGACTTGCATTCACCCAATCACTGGGACTTCACCTCTGCAGGGGTGATCGATACCAAAGGGATAGTTTGCATCTTCACTAGAAAGGGGTGGTGGTCAGTATCCTGAGGTTCTGCGCTGTTTTTTCACCACACGTTTTCTGACAAACGATCATCACAATTGGCAAACAAGAGGAAATCTACAGCTGCTGGAACTTCGAGCAACAAACTCAAAATGCTGGAGGAGCTTCGCAGGTCAGGCAGCATCTTTGAAAAAAAAAGTACTTCTTCTGTTAATGCTGTCTGGCCTGCTGAGTTCTTCAAGCAATTTGTGTGTGTAGACCATCGTACGTTATAGTCTGTAACTTCCTTTTGGAATTGAAGACAATTCGATGTGGCTGAACCGAGGCGAGATAGCCGATCCTTTGCTGAGAGCAAGGAAGACACAAGCTTCGATCGGTGTCAGCACCGTGCGAAAGCCAGTTGCAGGTGCTGAGGTTTGGGCAAGATTGAGTCTGTGTTTTACTTTAGTAGCAATGTTAGATCTGTGAAGGGAGCACTGGTCTGAACTGCCCAGAGAAATTACTCTTGCCAATGGAACTGTTTTGAACGCTGACATTAAATTTCTTATAATGGACTGCACGAATCCTAATCTCTGAAACAACTTCACGAGAATGAGTGTGAAGTCCGTTATTGCATCTACGGGGTAATGGGATCAGATTTAGCTAACTGTACGGACAATAGCTATGTCACCAGTAATATCACAACTTCTGCTGATGGCAGTTACAGATTCGGCTGGCAGGCTGAACAAACGCTGTCAAGGGGTTATTACAATTCGGCATATGTAGTACCAAATAAATACCATCTGCCAGCGTTGAAGGATGAAGGAGACTGAGCAACGTTACTGGATTGCAGTGTTCCTGTTCTGGGACCGTGGATAGACATGAAAAGCCAGAGAAAGCAGCACCTCCTAGTGGCCCCATATTTTAATTCCGCGTCCCATTCCCATTCTGATATGTCTATCCACGACTCCTCTACTGGCACGATGAAGCCACACTCAGGTTAGAGGAACAACACCGCATATTCCGTCTGGGTAGCCTCCAACCTGATGGAATGAACATAGATTTTTTCAAACCCGTTAATAAACTTCCTCCCTTTCTTAGCCCATCCCTGATCGATTTATTCCCCACCCTCCCTTTTTACGGAGACACTAATCTTACCTCCACTAATGCCCACCTTTAAGTACTCACCCTGGCATTTTAAAGCTGCACCTTGTCATATTTGATACTTGCACCCTGGGTAAGTGATTCTGCTTGTCTACGCCTCTCTTAGTTTTATAAAGTTCTACCATTTCACCTGTCAGCCTCCTTCACTTCGTGGAAAACAGTCCAAGTCAGTATGATCTTTCCTTGTAACTGAATCCCGCGGTCCATGTAACATTCCTGTGAATCATTTTTGCATCGTTTCAGCTGAACCACATCCTTCCTCTCGTGGTGACCAGAACTGCACAGGGTACTCCTGGTGTGGTTTCATTATTGATTTGTACAACTGTAATATGATATCCCAGCTCCTCTCAAAGCCTTTTGCCGATGAAGGCAAGCATGACGTGCACCTTCTTCACAACCTTGTCTACCTGTGTTGGCACCTTCATGAAATTATGTACCTGTACCCCAAATCTTTCTTTTCGTCAACAATCCTCAGGAACCTATTATTCTCTGTCTGTGTCATAACCTGCTTTAACTTTGCAAAATCCATCATTGTGCATTTGTCTGACACTGTAACAAAACCTCTCTATTTCTCTACAGCAATAAATATCAATGAACCATTCACCTCTGAACCTTGGTCATATATGATTTTATGAACCACTCACTACACCCATCTCTACTTCGTTGTGCAGGAGAACACATTGACGCCTCTCTATTTCTCTCATTGACAATTTATCTCTACATAAATAATTGTCTGACTTTTGTTTCCTCCTGCTTCTCTGCATGCCATCACACTTTACCACATTAAGCTTCATTTACCAAGTATTCTTCTCACCAGCTTCCCCATGTCTTGTTGGAGAGACCAGATGTTCAAACACAACACGTCCCCTCATCACGTTCCCCATCATTGACACCGTGGATTCCGCACTTTCTGCCCTTTCATCGGGTCATTAATATCAATAAGTCATTGATGATCCCTGGAAAACTCCACCAATTATATCCTCCTTACACGTTATTCTGTCTCAGTATGATAACCTGACTTCAATCAATATTAACACACTTCCTTCCCAGCACAGAGCTCTTGTCTTGTGCACTTGCCTTACATGTGGTAAATGCCCCTGAAAGTACAAAGACACACTTCTCCAACTTCCCCTATAAAGTCTCAAAACTCTGGTATCACACAAAATGCTGGTGGAACGCAACAGGCGAGGCAGCATCTATAGGGAGAAGGGCTGTCGAAGTTTCGGGCCGAGACCCTTCGTCAGGACTAACTGAACGGAAAGATAGTAAGAGATTTGAAAGTGGGGGGGAATTCAAAATGTCAGGAGAAGACCGGAGGGGGTGGGGTGAAGCTGAGAGCCAGAGAGGTGATTGGTAAAAGGGTTACAGAGCTCGAGAAGGGAAAGGATCATGGGACGGGATGCCGAGTGAGAAGGAAAAGGGGAGGGGAGCACCAGAGGGAGATGGAGAACAGGCAGAGTGATGCGCAGAGAGAGAAAGAAAAAATAAAGGGAGAAAGGGGAAAAAAACTAAATATGTCAGGGATGGGGTAAGAAGGTGCATTAACGGAAGTTAGAGAAGTCAATGCTCATGCCATCAGGTTGGAGGCTAACCAGCTGGTATATAAGGTGTTATTCCTCCAACCTGAGTGTTGGGTGAAAGGTCTCGGCCCGAAACGTCGACAGTGCTTCTCCTTATAGATGCTGCCTGACCTGCTGTGTTCCACCGGCATTTTCTGTGTGTTGTTTTAATATTCAGTAACCCAGGTTACAGGGTCCAAGACCAGCTTCCAGATGGACAGGGTGGTGAAGAGGGGTTTGGAACACTGTCCTTCAGTCAGGGCACCGAATATAGAAGCTGGGAAGAAATGGTGCAGATGTACACCACGTTGGTTTCGCCGCATTTTGCAAATAGAGTTTAGTTCAGGTCGCCCTGCTGTATGATAGACACCATTCCGCTGGAAAGAGTGCAGAGGAGATTTACTGGGATGTGACTGGATCTCAAAGGACTGAATTGTGAAAGGTGTTTTGGACAATTTTCCCTGGAATGTCAGAGAATGAGTGCTGGTATTGCAGAGGTGTATTGCAGTGAGGGTCGAATAAAACAGTCTTTCTGCCAGTGTTGGGGAATCAGGAACCGGAAGGCATTGGTTTAAGAGGAGATCTAATAGGAACCTGAAGGACAACATTTCCAAGCACAGGCTGGTCAGCAAATGGAATGAGCTACTGGGGGAGTGGTTGAATCAGGTACATTGAAGCAGTACTCGGACAGGCTAATGGGAAGGAAAGGTTTTGAAGGATATGGGTCAGAAGGTGGGAAATGGGACAAGGACGGAGGATAACATTGTTCATAATATCGTTGTGAGGCGGTTACAGACCAGAAGCTCAGATGGGAATTTTGGTCAGTGTGGACCATTTGAGCTGAAGACTTGTTTCTGTGCTGTGTGAATCTGACTGTAAACCCTCTTGGTTTAGTTCAATGACATTAAACTTTTCTAAATGACTTGTCATTTCTTCACAGATTATAGACTCCAGTACAGTTACCTACTTTGTTTTCCTTTCTCTTCCACCCTTCAGCAATGGTTTTCAGCTCCACTGGGACCTTTCTGTAACAGTGATTTTTGACAGATTCCAATGTCTCTACTTTCTCTCCAGCCTTCCTGTGAAACCGTCTGGTGCAGGTCGTTGGGAACTGGATATTTTTGCTTTTAGTCCCATTAGTTTATCACCCCTGATGGTGATTGCTACACATTATGGCACAGCATTGAAATGTCACCGTTAGATATCTGTAGGATGTTTGCTGTGTCCCCACTGAAAACACTAATGGAAATTATTGAGTTAACTAATCTGTTTTTCCTTGATATTTTTATCTTTTGTCGCATCATGAGTTACTGGAAAAATCCCGACTGTTTTGTCCACCCTGTCGTTGCCTCTTTGTTTGTTCTCTGAGTTAATATTTACCTTGAACTCTTTTAACCACAGACTGTTGTTTGCTCCCTGTGATTCCTCTGTCTGATCGGGATAAATGTCGGCTCTAACGAACCTTCTCCTTAAACATCTGCCACTGCTCATATTCAGGATCCTTCACCGCAAGAACTCTCTGTAATACCACCTCTTTACACAGATTACAACTGAAATGGCATGTTCCTGGGTAAATAAACTACTGTATGAAACTGTCTCTGACCATTCCACAAATTCCTCTTCCACTGAACCAGTCTGATTATTTTAATCAATAAACAAACAGAAGCAAACACACAGAGAATGTTGGAGGAACTCAGCAACCAGTCGACAGCTCGGGCTGGGAACCTTCATTCTGATTAAAGAGAAAGAGACAAAAGCCAGAATTAGGTGATGGGGGAGGAGTAGAAGGACAAGTGAGTGCGGGAGGGGTCTGGTTTCTGGAGGAACGATTATGTGAAGAGCTGAGTGACAGGCAGAAAAGGCAAAGAGATGAAGAGAAAGGAATCTAACAGGAGAGACGCAGGACCACGGGATTACACAAAAGAGATGGAGAGCCAGACAGAATTGATGAGGAGGTCATGGCGGTGCGTGAGGGGAAGTGAAGGAGTAAAAAGCCACCAGAATGGGGCGGGGGGATCCGAAGGAACGCTGAGGTGGAGTGGGCGGAAGAAGCACAGGATATTCATTTCTTGAATTTGAAGAAATCAAAGTTCATGCCGTCGAGATTGGAGGCTACACAATCGGAATATGAGTCGTTGCTCATTCAACATATACTTGGCCTCATCGCAGCAGGAGAGGGGGCCATAGTCAGACATGCTGTTGATGGCCCTCCGCTGGTCAGGTTCGACCATGGATATTGTACCTTCGCGGATGAAAGTCAATATGCAAGTCAGGGTAGTACGATACATAAAGCAAGCTGTTGCCCATGCAGGGGTGAATGCTCTCCACGCAGCTGATGAATCCAGAGCAATGGTCGAGACCGATGCAGTCAGGCACCAGAGGTGTCGCAGAATTAGCGGTGTGTCTCGAAGTAGGGATGACCGTCTCTAATGACATTTGAAATATTTCTGTCACAGCCCTAGCTGTATCTACACTAACTTCCCTCAAGGTCCAAGGGAAAATCCTGTCAGGACCCAAAGGCTTTTGCCATTTTATATTCGTTAAAAGCGCCAGTACTTCCTCTTTTTTACTCATCATAGTTTCCACAACTACCATACTTGTTTCCCTTATCTTACACGATACAATTTACTTCTCCTTATTGAATACCGAAGAAAATAAATTGTTCAAAATCGACCCCATCTCTTTTGGCTCCACATATAGCTGTCCACTCTGATTCTCTAAGGGACCAATTTTCTCCCTTACTATCCTTTTGCTATTGATATAACTGTAGAAACCTTTAGGATTTATTTTCACCATACTTGCCAAAGCAACCTCGTATCTTCTTTTAGCGTTTCTATTTTCTTCCTTAAGAAAATTTATTTATATTCTTTATATTCCTCAAACACGTCATTTACACCATGCTGCCTATATTTATTATAGATCTTTCTCTTTTTCGAAATAATCTTCCAATGTCCCTTGAAAACCATGGCTCTCTCAAACATCTCACACTCTCTCATACCCGGACTCCAGCACCATCAATACTGGTTCAAAAGACCATGTAATGGCCCCCCGTCGATCTCGGCTGCCACAGCAACCCAGGGCATATTCAAAATCCGGACTCCAGCACCATCAATGCTGGTTCCAAAGACCATGGAATGGCCCCGCCGTCGATCTCGGCTGCCACAGCAACCCAGGGCATATTCAAAACCCGGACTCCAGCATCATCAATGCCAGTTCCAACGACCATGGACACCTTCAACGCAATTGCGCAGACCCCAACTGCGACTCCAGCCTTGAACACCAGGCCGGGTCTTCACGTGCAGCGGTTGTGACTCCTGTCTGACCTTCCCCAAGCACCACTCTGCATTCTCCTCTCCCTCAATCCCATCGTCAGCTCCTGGACCCTCAGAGGCTCCACCTTCCTCTCACCCTAATCCTCCCCTCTCCACCGACTTCACCAGCCTCTCCCCTGTGATCTTATCTCTCACCCGTGCCAGGAATTTACCATCCCCTCCGACATTCAACTCCCTGAGGCAGAGTGCTCTGTCCTCAGTAAAGACCTCATCTTTGTGCTCCTTCGCCCACACCTCAGCGAGTTCGACGTACGCCATGATGCTGAACTTTTCTTCCGCCGGCTCCGTCTACGAGCCTAATTCTTCGGCAAGGACTCCCACCCCCACCGATGACCCGTCTTCAACCAAACTCCTCTTCATCAACACCCCGCTCTGGTCTTCTGCCTGCTCTGGATCTCTTTATTGCTAGCTGCTGACGGAACATCAACCATCTGGACTTCCACTTGTTCCACTTCCAACCTCACTTCTTCCGAAAGCTCTGCTCTCCGCTCCAACCCCAAACTCAGTATCAAACCCGCTGATAAGGGGGCGCTGTCGTGGCCTTGTGTACTGACTTCTACATGGCCGAGGCACAGCGACAACTCACTGATACCTCCTCTTACTTACACCTCGATCATGACCCTACTAAGGAGCACCAGGCCACTGTCTCCCACACCATCACCAACCTTGTCAGCTCAGGGGAGCTCCCATCCCCTGCCACCAATCTCATAGTTCCCACACCCTGTACTTCCCGTCTCAGCCTCCTGCACAAGATCCACAAATCCACATGCCTGTCCAGGTAGACCTATTGTCTCAGCTTGCTTCTGCCCCACCGGACTCATTTCTGCGTATCCTGACACTGTTTTATCCAACCTTGTTCAATCCCTTCCCACCTATGTTCGTGACACTTCTCATGTTCTGAATTTTTTTCAGTGATTTTTAGTTCTATTGCCCCCCACTGCTATATTTTCGCCATAGACGTGCAGTCCCTATATACCTCCATCCCCCACCAAGAAGGTCTTAAAGCTCTCCGATTATTTTTGGATTCCAGACCAAACCAATTCCCGTCTATCACCACTCAACTCCGTCTAGAGGAATTCGTTCTCACTCTCAATAATTTGTCCTTTGGCTCCTGCCACTTCCTCCATACCAAAGGTGCAGCCAGGGGCACCCGCATGGGTCCCATCTACGTCAGCCTTTCTGTTGGCTTTGTGGAGCAGTCCATGTTCCAAGCCTATACGAGTATCTGCCCCCCTCTTTTCCTTCGCTACATCGACGACTGCATTGGTGCTGCTTTCTGCACGCATGCTGAACACGTTGATTTCATTAACTTTCCCTCCAACTTCCATCCTGTTCTCAAATTTACCTGGTCCATTTCCGACACCTCCCTCCCCTTTCTTGATCTTCCTGTCTCCATCTCTGGAGACGGCTTATCTACACATATCTTCTATAAGCCGACTGAATCTCACAACTACCTGGACTATTTGTATTCCCACCATGTCTCTTGCAAAAATGTCATCCCCTCTTCGCAATTCCTGCGTCTCCGCCGCATCTGCTCTTGGGATGAGGATTTTCATTCCAGGACGAAGGAGATGTCTTCCTTTTTCTATATACCGTCTGGGCAGCATCCAACTTGATGGCATGAACATTGACTTCTCTAACTTTCGTTAATGCCCCTCGCCTTCTTACCCTAGCCCTGATTTAGTTATTCCCCCCCCCCCGCCACTTTCTGTTCTCTCTCTGTCCATCATGCTGCCTGTTCTCCATCTCACTCTGGTGTTCCTCTCCACCTTTCTTTCTCCCTAGGCCTCCCGTCCCATGTTCCTTTCCCTTCTCCAGCCCTGTATCCCTTTTGCCAATCAACTCTCTAGCTTTTTGCTTCAACCCACGCGCTCAGGTCTTTTCTTATATTTTTGCATTTCCCCCTCCACCTCCTATTTTCAAATCTCTATCTTTTCTTTCAGTTAGTCCTGACGAATGGTCTCGGCCCGAAACATCGACAATGCTTCTTTCTATACATGCTGCCTGGCCTGCTGCGTTCCACCTTCATCTTGTGTGTGTTTCTCGAATTAGCAGCATCTGCAGATTTCCTTGTGTTTACATTGATTTCTTACAATTTTAAAAGTAAGGTTGCTATTAATTGATACCAAATTATTCAAAGGAAAATGTTCATTCTTATGAAAATTTATTTTATGTCCTGAAAACTGGCAAAAACAGGAGAATGAAGGAAATACGAAAGATAATGAGGTCTTAACATTAAAAATATAAAGCAAAAGGTCATCGGCATAATGCAAAAGTTCTAAAGAAAGGGCATATTTGACACAGCTTTGTGGACCAAGGAGCCTGTATTGTGCTGTTGCAATTCTATGTTCTGTATGTTCCTATTCTACTTGTTTCCTCAACACTACATGCCCTTCCACGAATCTTTCTAACATCTGAAACTTGGCAACACAACCATCTATTCTATCATATAAGTCATTATATACAGCAAAAAAAAGAAGTGATCCCAACACCGACCACTGTGGAACACCACTGGCCACTGGCAGGTAACCGGAAAAGGAGCATTTTATTCCCAATTGCTGCCTCTTACCAATCAGCCAATGACCTAACAATGTTAATCACATTCTAGTAATATCGTGGGCTCTTACTTTGGTAATCAGCCATCTGTGTGGTAACTTGTCAAAGGCCTTCCTAACGTCCAGATAAACAAAATCCGCTGCATCCCATTTATCTATCCTACTTGTATTCTCCTCAAAGAATTCCAACAGGAAGACGTGAATTATTCAACGAGTAAATAAATAGACTCCCAGAGATAGTGCTTAGCCGATGACGAATTATTTTGACACAACTAAAGCATCCATTTATCACTGACTGAAGAGTCGTGGAAGTTTGAAGATTGTCACCATCCAGACTTTAGGTGATCCTAACCCTCTGTGCAATTCCCAATCTACAATACAAGGTCAGCAATATTCATTTGTTACTGAAAGCTTGGAGCCATAAAAATGTTAACATTTAACATTGAATCGGATAGAACACCTGATTCATAAAGGTTTGGATACAGGAGGAAGTGGTTTATGATGAATGTTAAATTGTGCCAATGCTTAAAATAAGGGATAGCAAAAAATAAAGGCCTGAAAGAGGACCACAAGCTTTAGGTTTGGAGGCCATTGTGCCTCAATAACCCCGAGCTCTATGTTGTCTGGAGACAGGGGCTTCCGCTTTGGCTCTCGGCAGTATCAGCCGTACCAAATAGGTCAATAAGTAAAGGCCAGGCTAAGAGAGGTCCACGGGTCTGGGCGTTCAGCCAAGGAATAACAACTCTGACTGGTAAGACCAAACTGCTCCAGAAACAGCAATGAAGAATTATTCTAGATCTGAGTGTAAGACTTCTCCTCAGTCTCCACGTGGGATGTGTACTGGACTGCACTGAAACCCAAGAGGAAGCTACTGACATGGTGAAGAAAGCCCTGACCACGGCCAGAGAAGGAAGACATTTATTTCTGCCCTAACTGTCAGTAGTGTAATTGGCAGAAAATATAAATAAAATAGTTGCACTTGGACTTTTAGCATTTTTCATTCTCAAATTATAACAGCTCAGAAGTGGTAGTCGGATGCAGCAAATTGAAGTACTTTATTACACAGAAGGAAACAACTCCAATGTCATGATGAACATCCTCTTATCATTAGTCGTGTGCTCTGAATCATTCACCAGGAAATGCTGATGGATATTTGCCATACGCACACATACTCATTGCAGAAATCAAAATCATATTTCTGGAGGTGTATTTCCTTAGCATCAGCTTGGCTTACAATTGAGACTGGATACAATTGGAAAGGAAGCTGAAATGTTTTCTCTGGAACACCAGAGACTGAGGCGGGATCAGATAAAAGCTTATAAGATTAAAAGAGGCACAGATAGATTAGACAGGGAGTATCTGTTTCCCGTGGTTGAAATGTCAAATACCAAAGGGCAGGCATCTAGAGTGAGAAGGCATGGGTTCAAGGGGCACATGAGAGGTAGGATTTGACTCAGAGAGTTGTGGATGACTGGAATGCATTGTTCTTACGAGCTCTTAACAGATCTTTACTTACCAAACGGTTACCTGCTGTGTTCTGGACAGCTATGTGGGAATATGCATCTCAGACTTTAGCACATATTTTCCTGTGAATTGACAAGAAACAAAGAACAGTGAATTCAGCTTGCAGCTCCGTTATCTCAGACTATTGACTTTGTTGCCCATGGAAGAATTCCACAGCATGCTTTCTGGAGTGCTGTTGCACTGAAAAGGGTTCAGGTATGAGGACAGGTGACAGAAAATAGTTGAGAGAATAACACACGCCAATCCTCATGGAGGGATCAGAAATTAAATGAGGGAGCTAAGTTCCTGGGTGTGAAAATATCCGAGGACCTAACCTGGACCCAACATATTTATGCTGTGGTAAAGAAGGTATTTCGGCGGCTATATTTCAATAGAAATTTGAGTAGATTTTGAATGTCACCAAAAACGCTATACTTTCTTGGAAGCTTGACAAAATTTGACATGTTAGCTGAAACATTTACAAATTTCCACAGTTGTTTGTTAGAGAGTATATTGACTGGTTTTCTCGTGGCCTGATATGGAAGCATCAATGCCATTGTACGGAAAAGCCTGTCAGTAGTAGTAAATATGGCCCAGTCCGTCATTGGTAAACCAAACCCACTAATCCCTCCTACCTACACCATGTCCAAATCCCTCCATCTTTCTGCATCAGATCACCTCTCAGTCTCTGGAGTTGCAGTGAAAACAACTATTTTATTACCCCTCTTGTGATAGTACACACCCTTTAACTGAGGCAGCATCCTGGTAAACATACTCTGCACCCTCTACTGAGCCTCCACATCCTTCCAAGTGTGGGGCCACCAGAACTTTATGCAGTGATCCTGACGTGGCCCAACGAGAGTTTTACCAAGTTGGAACATGAATTTTGAACTCAGTACCTGGACAAATAAATGAAAGCATTCTGTAAGCTTCTCTGAAGCAACATATCAACCTTTGTAGCTACATTCAACTAGCAATGAATGGGGATGCCATGATCTCTGCTCAGCAACACTCTAAAAGACCTTGTCCATAACAGAGTTCTGTCTCTTTGCATTTGCCCTGCAGAGTTGCAGTTCCTCACATTTCTCTGGGTCAAATTCCATCTGCCATTTCTCAGCCTATATCTGCAACTGATCTATATTTTGTTGTATTTATTGCCACTCCCTTGTACTATCCACAGCTCCGTCAATCCTGGTATCATCTGCTAATTTACTAACGAATCCATCTACATTTTCATCCAGGACATCTCTTATGCGAAAGCCAGTACTGACTCCAAACAGCCAATTCCTTGCCAACCACATGCATCTGAATTTTCCGGATTACCATCCAAAAAGACTTTGCCCAGCGCCTGAGTAAAATCAATGTAGATACACGCACTGCCTACCCTTATCAAGCTCTATGTAAATAGCTTCTATTTGGATAAACAAGTTTGCCAAGAATAATCAATTGAAGGTGACCATGAACAAACAGGTCCTGACTCAGTGTCGTCAGTTGGGGGTCGTATGTCCGCACTGTCCCTGGGATCAAATCCACATATTTAGACATCAAAGTTAACACTATTGCTGCCAGAAGAACTGAGAAACAAGATACACTTAAACATCATCCATAACATTTCCAATCTGTTGAACCCATTTCCCTGCAATTTAGTGAAAGACTGTCTATAGCCGTAGTTATGTGACTTGTCAGGACCTCAGTCCGAGCATGATTCAGCTGTACCCTGTCCAATCAAATCATCTCCATTCCTCCCCAAAAGTGGGACCAAAGTATCATGAATATCAGCAATCTTCCTCCAGTCTTTGAGGCACAATTTTAACTCCCTAATCTAATTGATCCTGTAACAAGCGCACGCACTTTACATAACAATGCAGAGTATATTAACCTTTTGATTCTGATTCCTATATTTATTTCTTAGCTGCTTAGCAGTCACTTTTCAGTGGTTATCCTATTTGCTGGACTCACCTGGACCAGGACCACTGATCATTTTTTTTCTCCCACCCCAAATTCCTCCGCAGTTCAGATGTGATGCCCCAAATCTATTATTTACTTATTTATTGAGATGCAAGATGGAACAAGGACTTCCATCCCCTCAAGCTGCGCCACCTAGTAAACCAAGGTACAAGCTGTGTAATCACAGGACAATTTGTAATGATCAATTCCCAAGCCTATCGGTCTTTGAACCGTGAAAAGAAACTCGATCAGTCGGGAATATCCCAAGCAGTGGATGTAAAGAGACTCCGAGCATGATGGGACTGGAATTGTTCTCCAAACTCCGGAACGTCCCAGTCGCCCCACTCTTTGAGAAATGTGAAAGGCAGAAGATAGGAAACAAGGGACCAGATAATCAGACTTTAGTGGTAGGGACGATGTTGGAGTTGATTGTAAAGGATGTGGTTTAGGGATTCTGGGAGGCACGAATAGCTTGTCGGAGGCATGGTTTCCTTGAGAAAACCATGCCTGACTAATCTGTTGGAATTCTTTGAAGAAAGAAAAAAATAAGATAGACAAATATGTTGATGTTGTGTCGATGTAGATACGTTGATGTTGTGGACATAGATTTTCAGAAGGCTTTTCACAAGCTGCCACACATAAGGCTGTTTAACAAACTATAAACCCATGGTATTATTGAAAAGATACCAGCACGGATTCAAGAAGTGCTGCTTAGCAGGAGGAAAAGAGCGGGGAGAATGGGATCCTTTTCTGATTCATTACCCTGACTATTGGTGTTCCTCATGGCTTTGTGTTGTGACCAATTTTTTTTTATTATATGAGAATGATTTGAATGATGGGATTGATGGACCTGATGGAATTGATGGCCTTGTTGCAAAGTTTGCAGACGATACAAAGAGAAGTGAATCGGCAGGTAGATTTGAAAGAATAGGGAAGATACAGAAGAATTCGACACATTAAGGGAATGGTCAAATAAGTGGCAGATGAATCCAATGTTGAGAGGTTTATGGTTGTAAACTTTGTTAGAAGAAATGAAAGTTTTACTGCTTTCTAAATGGAAATAAATCATAAAAATCTGAAGTGCAAAAGCATTTGGGATTCCTGTGCAGCATTTGAAAACTTAATTTGTTGGTTGATTCTGTGGTCAGGAAGGTAAATGCCGTGTAAAATTTTATTTCAAGAGAATCAGAATATAAAACCGAGGATTGAATGTCTTGTAATATGAAGAGCATTTAGAACATAGAACATGGAAAACTTCCAGCACAATGCAGGTCCTTTGGCCCACAATGGTTTACCGAACATTTTTTTGAATTTCGAATTTACCCCGGATTACACATAGCCCTCTATTTTTTTCTAAACTCCATGTTCCATCCCAGGAGTCTCTTCAAATACCCTATTGTATCCTCCTGCACCATTCCACAAACTCATCACTCACTGCTTAAAATACTTACCCCTGACATCTCCTCTGTATCTACTTCCAAACACCTTCAAAATGTGCCCTCACTCATTAGCCTTTTCAGCCCTGGGATAAGACCTCTGACTATCTGCACAAACAAAGCCCCTGATCATCTTATACACCTCTATTATGTCACCACTCATCCTTCGTTGCTCTGAGAAGAAAAGGACAAGATCATTCAATCTATTCTCAATGGGCATGCTCCTCACTACCGGGACCATCCTCGTAAATCTCCTCTGCACTCTCTCTGTAGTCTCCACATTCTTCCTTTTGTGCAGCGACCAGAACTGGACACAGTATTCCAAGTGGGGTCTGACAGGCGTACTATATAGCTGCAATATTAACCTCTCGGCTCTTGATCTCAATCCCACAGTTGGTGAAGGCCAATGCACCGTATGTCTCATCAACCACAGTCAAACTGAACAGCAGCTTTGAGTGTCTTATGGACTTGGACCCTCTGTTCCTCTGTACAGACAACCAAATAAAGAAATGTTCCTCCAAACCATGGTGCACTCAGAAAACATATACCCACAAAGCACAGCACATAAAACACACCATTATCACAAATAAATGGCTAAAATAAAATTCACAATACATGCAGTGGGCAGCACGGGTGAATTGTAAAGAGTAAACAGTAAACAATAAACAGCTCACATTGCTCGTGATGAGACCTTGGTGGTGCGAGGATATTTATTAGGTTCTCAGCCTGAGGGAAGAAGCTGTTACCTGTTACCCAGTCTGGCAGTCGTAGACCTGATGCTCCAGCATTTAATTCTTAAAGATTGTGGGTGTCAAAGAGATTGGCGGATGTGTGGTGAGGTGTAGAAGAGGATATTTTAGGTCCGAATGTAAATGTCTGGGTCAATACGAGTGGCATTCAGATCTGTCACTGAAAGGGTAGCGATGAGCGTACTGGAAATATAGGTGCAGCAGATAAACACCAGTAACATTTTTAAACCTGATGTGGATGTAAGGCAAAGAACACCATGAATGTATCAAGTTCAGACAGTGACCAGCCTCTGATCTCTGCTGGATAGTGGAACAGGTTTAGTAGTCCCACAGGAAACACTGAGATTCTAAAGTGTTTGAGATTATCACTCATCATTCTCTCAAAATCTACATTATGCAAGCTGTCCTCTTACTACAATTTTTCTCTGGAGAACCTGCTCAGAATGGCCTAGGACAATTCATCTGGGTATGTTTCCATCTTGGCCCACAGACACTTCATAACGCCAGTCCATGGGGTTAATTCAGTATTAAGCCCGAAAGCTGAGTGCTGCTTACTATATATAAAGTCACACTCGATAACGGAGTCAGCTCACAGGGGAGCTGGAAGCACCAGTGACAGTAGATCAGTTTGACAATTGATCCTCTGCACTGGTTTGCCAGCTGACTGCACATCAGCTGGACTCGAAGAGCACAGGGCCAGTTCCAGAGCGAGCTGCTGCTCTGCTGACATCGGCAATCAGTGAGGAGCTTTTTCCACAAACTCAGTGTTAAAGATTCATCGGCTGAAAACACATGTCCACTATTACAAAAAGAAAATAATCTGAACTACTTAATAAAATAGATTTGGAGAAATATACTGCACAGAAAACAGGCACTTCAGCCAAACACATCCACTCTGAGCAAGTTACCTGAATGAGCTTCTTATTTGCCCTCAATGACCCTCTAAACCTTTCTAATCAATGCACATGTCCAAATGTCTTCTAAATGGTATAAACATGTCTATTAACTTAGTTTGTACTTAGTAAATCTGAGATGAATTTAGCCAGGGGATTTCCCAGCTTGTGAACTGGGAAGATCTGTGGAATGTCACTCTCTCTTTTTGGACTCTATGGAAAGTCTATGGTCTATGTTAGACTATGGTCATAGTCTAAAGTCTATGGAAAGTCTATGGAAAGTATTCTCCTGGAGATTTATTACTTTGAAGTGATCCCAAAGCTTCTTCAACTTCCTTCAGTGTAAAAGGCATACCTAATCCCTTCTGTTCTTCTGTATTTAATTTTGGAAGAGTTATTTGTGATAAAAATTCTTCTATCTTAACGTCATCATTCTTTGATTCTGATTGATACAACTCAGAATAAAAATTCTTAAAAGCCTCATTAATTTCTAGAGGTTTATAAGTAATTTCATTCACTTTTGTTCGAATTGCATTTATTGTTTTAGAAATCTGATCTGTTTTTAACTGCCATGCAAGAAATTCACCTAGTTCATAACATCTCTGTTTAGATCTCATAATTGCTTTTTCTGTTCGATATGTCTGGAGTGTATTATGTTTTAACTTCTTATTAATAAGTTGCCTTCGTTTTTCTTCTGTCATATTTCTTTGAGATTTTTTTTCTAATTTTATAATCTCTTTTTCCAATTGATCTATTTCTATCTTATATTCCTTCTTAATTTTAGAAGTATAACTTATTATCTGGCCTCTCAAATATGCTATCATTGCTTCCCACAATATAAATTTATCATCAACTGAATGTAAATTTGTATCTAAAAAGAACTGTATCTGCTTTTTCATAAAATCACAAAAATCTTGACGTTTTAGTAGAATTGAATTAAATCTCCATCTATAAATTGATTCCTCTTTATCTATCATTATCATTGTCATTATTAAAGGAGAGTGATCAGACAATATTCTTGCTTTATATTCCACATTTTTCACTCTATCGAGTATTTGTTGATAATAGGAAAAAATCTATCCTTGAATATGTTTTATGTCTATTTGAATAAAATGAATAATCCCTTTCTTTTGGATTGATTCTTCTCCATATATCAATCAAATTTAAATCTTTCATCAATGATAGAGTTAATTTTGCTACTTTTGATTTTGTAATAGCCTTTGTTGATCTATCTAAAACTGGATCTAAACAAAATATTAAAATCTCCACCTATTAATATTTTATCATGTGCATTATCCAAATTCAAAAAGACCTCCTATATAAATTTTACATCATTTTCATTTGGTGCATAAATATTCATAAGAGTCCATAGTTCTGAAAAAAATTGACAATGTATAATTAAATATCTTCCTGCCGAATCAATTAATATATTTTTTATTTTAATTGGTAAATTTTTATTAACCAAAATTGCAACTCCTCTTGCCTTTGAGTTAAGTGAAACTGCAATAACATTTCCAAGCCAGTCTCATTTTAATTTCTAATGTTCTATATCCGTTAAATGAGTTTCTTGTAAGAAAGCAATATCTATTTTCATTTTTTTATTATATGTTAAAATTCTTTTTCTTTTTATTGGTCCATTAAGCCCACTAACATTAAAACTTAAAAAATCAATAAATTAGTCATTATTTTTATTTATGTCACTCCAATCTATAATAATACCTAATCTTTCAACTTTCATTGCATCCTGGGAAATCTTTTTAGAAGTCACCATGTTGCTATGTGTGTCCCCACCAATCATCCAGGCAAAACAATAGAAGAAAAATAGAAAATAAAGAAAAAAACAAAATACCCCCTTACTAATGTTGTGAAAGATAAAAAACACAACATTACCCCCCCCCCCTATTGTACGGGTCATGGCAATCGCCATGATTACACACGTGAATCCCGTAGTAACCGATTCAAAGCTCCGCAGCCCCCCGCAACATCAAAAGTATATATAAAAAAACATACTATTCTCAATTAATATTTCTAAAATTTTACTTTTCTCCCTTATATCGTCCTTAAATGTCCATCAGTTCCATTTGCTTTCTCTGTCTTCGTCTTTAACCATTACATTTAGAAATCGCTACGTTTAATTAACGAAGAGATGGAAGTTTTTGTGCAAACACCGCCGCATCTTGATAATTAGAAAAAAATCTTTTTCCTTCCTCCAAAAAATTTATCAGTGTTGCTGGGTGACGCATTAAAAACTTATAACCTTTTCCCCATAAAACATTTTTAGCTGGATTAAATTCTTTCTTTCTCTTCAAAAGGTTATAACTTATATCAGGATAAAAAAGAACTCGTTTCCCTGCTATCATCAACGGACCATTTCTTCTTTTAGCACCCTGGACAGCCGCCCTCAAAATCTTTTCTTTATCCTGGTATCTTAAACATCTTATCAAAATTGATCGCGGATTTTGATCATCTTGAGATCTTGGTCTTAAGGCTCTGTGCACCCTTTCAATCTCAATTAAAGTTTCTTCTCCCATTTCCAATTTCTCAGGAATCCATTTTTGAAAAAAAAATATTGGGTCTTCTCCTTCGGTACCTTATTTAAGTCCAACAATTTTAATATTGTTGCGTCTACTAAAATTTTCAAGCTTATCAATTTTTCCCACGAGTTGTTTTCTTTCTGATGTCCAGGCATCATTATCATCTTCCATCTTCTTCATTCTTCCATCCATTTCTTCCATTTTGACGTCCAAATCTGTAATTTTCTTTTCCATTTTTTCCTGTTTCTTTGTCATTTTATCAAACATAGCCTCCATATTTGTTATTGTTTTCTTTAATTACTTTTTGGTTACTTTTAATTACTTTTAATGCATTTAATTTATGCATTATTTGCCTCAACATCTTTTTTTGTATTTTCAGAGGAACTTTCATCTTCTTCTTCTTCTTCTCCATCTTCGTCTGATTTTTCCAGAGAGTCCGCCTCTCTCTCAGACTCGATTCACTGTCGGTTTCAGTCGTTGCTGGATTTTGTAGTTCTGGTTGCTCTCTTTTGCGCATGCTCGTTCCTTTACGCTTGCGCAGTTCTCGTTGATCTTTTCCTTTAGAAATGGCCGATGCTGCCGCAGTCTCCTTTTCTGTTTCACCGGTGGTGTGTTGTACCCGAGTCCGCGGTTCTTCAGTAGAAGTAGGCCTTGATTCTGTTCCAACTTGAGCGGTCTTCGCGGTAGCAGTTTTCTTCGCCCTCTGTTTATGAGGCATAGCTTAAAACAATCCAAAGTAATTTATAAGTAACCTTAAAAAAGTATTAATTAACTTTTCTTCACTTAAACATTAATTTATTAACTTTTTTACGGGAGGACTGGGTTCCAGCGTCCCGATCCTATGTCATCACGTGACGTCCCCCCCCCCCCCTTCCCGGTCTTCATTTCTGATCCAGTCCTTGGAACAAGCATGCTCTGGAATTCAGGAACAAGGAACAGTGATTCTCCCTCTGCCCGTCTGGGAGTCGGTCATTGAATCGTTAACCCCTCCACACCGTCCCATCACACACTCCCGGGGCCAGACACAGAGTGAATCTTCCTCCACACTGTCCCATCACACAATCCCGGGGTCAGACACAGAGTGAATCTCCCTCCACACCGTCCCATCACACACTCCCGGTGTCAGACGCAGAGTGAATCTCCCTCCACACCGTTTCATCACACACTAACGTGGTCAGACACAGAATGAATCTCCCTCCACCCCGTCCCATCACACACTACCGGTGTCAGACACAAAGTGAATTTCCCTCCACACCGTCCCATCACACACTCCCGGGGTCAGACACAGAGTGAATCTCCCTCCACACCGTCCCATCACACACTCCAGGGGTCAGACACGGAGTGAATTTCGCTCCACACCTTCCCATCACAAACTCCCGGGGTCAGACGATGAGTGAATCTCCCTCCACCCCGTTCCATCACACACTCTCGTTGTCAGTCACGGAATAAATCTCCCTCCACACCGTCCCATCACACACTACCGGTTTCAGAGACAAAGTGAATTTCCCGCCACGCCGTCCCATCACAAACTCCCGGGGTCAGACACAGACTGAATCTCCCTCCACACCGTCCCATCGCACACTCCCGGTGTGAGACACAGATTGAATCTCCCTCCACACCGTCCCATCACACAATCCCGAGGTCAGACACAGCGTGAATCTCGATCCATACCATCCCATCACACAGTCCCGGGGCCAGACACAGAGTAAATCTCTCTCCACACCGTCCTATCACAGTCTCCCGGGGTCAGACACAGAGTGAATTTCCCTCCACACCATCCCAGCACACAATCCCGGGGTCAGACACAGAGTGAATCTCCCTCCACACCGTCCCATCACACAATCCCGGTGTCAGACACAGAGTGAATCTCTCTCCACACCTTCCCATCACACACTCCCGGGGTCAGACACAGAGTGAATCTCCCTCCACCCCGTCCAATCACACACTCCCGGGGTCAGACACAGAGTGAATCTCCCTCCACCCCGTTCCATCACACACTCCCGGGGTCAGACACAGAGTGAATCTCCCTCCACCCCGTCCCATCACACACTCCCGGGGTCAGACACAGAGTGAATCTCCCTCCACCCCGTCCCATCACACACTCCCGGGGTCAGACACAGAGTGAATCTCCCTCCACCCCGTCCCATCACACACTCCCGGGGTCAGACACAGAGTGAATCTCCCTCCACACCATCCCAGCACACAATCCCGGGGTCAGACACAGAGTGAATCTCTCTCCACCCCGTCCCGTCACACACTCCCGGGGTCAGACACAGAGTGAATCTCCCTCCACACCGTCCCATCACACACTCCCGGGATCAGACACAGAGGGAATCTCCCTCCGAACCACCATGAGAGGCCTTGTTGAAAGCTTTTCAAATTCGACTAATACAATATCCAACCCGGGCTTCATCAATCAACCATTTTTCATAAACAATGTGATCAGGTTTGTTAACTATAATCTCACCCACACAAAGCCATTTTGCAAACCTCAAAAAAATATGCCTTTACCGATGTGAGTTGAGTCTATGAGTAAGAATTAATGTAAAGACTGATGCACGAGTCAACCATTTACCGGACGTACAAAAAAGCTGGATGAGCTCAGCAGGGCCGGCAGCATCAGTTGAAAAAAGCAGTCAATGTTTCTGGTCGAGAACCTTCGTCAGGTCTAAAGAAGCAGAGGGCAGGGGCCCTATGAAGAAGATGGCGGAAAACCAATCAGAGGAAAGATCAAGGGGTGGGGAGGGGAAGCAGGGAGGGGTTAGGCAGGAGAGGAGAAGAAGTTATCTAAGGGAAAAGCACAATGGGTTGTTGACCCCACCAGACCACCACACCAGCCTCCGGAACCAGCATATTATCCTACGCAACTTCCGCCACCTTCAACAGGACCCCACCACTAAGGACATCGTTCCCTCTCTACCCCTCTCTGCTTTTCGCAGGGATCGTTCGCACGCAGCTATCCGAACTTCTCTTAAATATTGAAATCAAACTTGCATGCAACACTCATTCTGGCAGCTCGTTCCAACACTCTCACAACCGTCTGAGTGAAGAATTTTCCTTTCCTGTTCTCCTTAAACTTTCACCCATCATCCTTAACTCATGCGCTCTGGTTGTAGTACCTCCCAACCCCCATGGAAAAAGCCGACTTGCATTCACCCAATCACTGGGACTTCACCTCTGCAGGGGTGATCGATACCAAAGGGATAGTTTGCATCTTCACTAGAAAGGGGTGGTGGTCAGTATCCTGAGGTTCTGCGCTGTTTTTTCACCACACGTTTTCTGACAAACGGTCATCACAATTGGCAAACAAGAGGAAATCTACAGCTGCTGGAACTTCGAGCAACAAACTCAAAATGCTGGAGGAGCTTCGCAGGTCAGGCAGCATCTTTGAAAAAAAAAGTACTTCTTCTGTTAATGCTGTCTGGCCTGCTGAGTTCTTCAAGCAATTTGTGTGTGTAGACCATCGTACGTTATAGTCTGTAACTTCCTTTTGGAATTGAAGACAATTCGATGTGGCTGAACCGAGGCGAGATAGCCGATCCTTTGCTGAGAGCAAGGAAGACACAAGCTTCGATCGGTGTCAGCACCGTGCGAAAGCCAGTTGCAGGTGCTGAGGTTTGGGCAAGATTGAGTCTGTGTTTTACTTTAGTAGCAATGTTAGATCTGTGAAGGGAGCACTGGTCTGAACTGCCCAGAGAAATTACTCTTGCCAATGGAACTGTTTTGAACGCTGACATTAAATTTCTTATAATGGACTGCACGAATCCTAATCTCTGAAACAACTTCACGAGAATGAGTGTGAAGTCCGTTATTGCATCTACGGGGTAATGGGATCAGATTTAGCTAACTGTACGGACAATAGCTATGTCACCAGTAATATCACAACTTCTGCTGATGGCAGTTACAGATTCGGCTGGCAGGCTGAACAAACGCTGTCAAGGGGTTATTACAATTCGGCATATGTAGTACCAAATAGATACCATCTGCCAGCGTTGAAGGATGAAGGAGACTGAGCAACGTTACTGGATTGCAGTGTTCCTGTTCTGGGACCGTGGATAGACATGAAAAGCCAGAGAAAGCAGCACCTCCTAGTGGCCCCATATTTTAATTCCGCGTCCCATTCCCATTCTGATATGTCTATCCACGACTCCTCTACTGGCACGATGAAGCCACACTCAGGTTAGAGGAACAACACCGCATATTCCGTCTGGGTAGCCTCCAACCTGATGGAATGAACATAGATTTTTTCAAACCCGTTAATAAACTTCCTCCCTTTCTTAGCCCATCCCTGATCGATTTATTCCCCACCCTCCCTTTTTACGGAGACACTAATCTTACCTCCACTAATGCCCACCTTTAAGTACTCACCCTGGCATTTTAAAGCTGCACCTTGTCATATTTGATACTTGCACCCTGGGTAAGTGATTCTGCTTGTCTACGCCTCTCTTAGTTTTATAAAGTTCTACCATTTCACCTGTCAGCCTCCTTCACTTCGTGGAAAACAGTCCAAGTCAGTATGATCTTTCCTTGTAACTGAATCCCGCGGTCCATGTAACATTCCTGTGAATCATTTTTGCATCGTTTCAGCTGAACCACATCCTTCCTCTCGTGGTGACCAGAACTGCACAGGGTACTCCTGGTGTGGTTTCATTATTGATTTGTACAACTGTAATATGATATCCCAGCTCCTCTCAAAGCCTTTTGCCGATGAAGGCAAGCATGACGTGCACCTTCTTCACAACCTTGTCTACCTGTGTTGGCACCTTCATGAAATTATGTACCTGTACCCCAAATCTTTCTTTTCGTCAACAATCCTCAGGAACCTATTATTCTCTGTCTGTGTCATAACCTGCTTTAACTTTGCAAAATCCATCATTGTGCATTTGTCTGACACTGTAACAAAACCTCTCTATTTCTCTACAGCAATAAATATCAATGAACCATTCACCTCTGAACCTTGGTCATATATGATTTTATGAACCACTCACTACACCCATCTCTAATTCGTTGTGCAGGAGAACACATTGACGCCTCTCTATTTCTCTCATTGACAATTTATCTCTACATAAATAATTGTCTGACTTTTGTTTCCTCCTGCTTCTCTGCATGCCATCACACTTTACCACATTAAGCTTCATTTACCAAGTATTCTTCTCACCAGCTTCCCCATGTCTTGTTGGAGAGACCAGATGTTCAAACACAACACGTCCCCTCATCACGTTCCCCATCATTGACACCGTGGATTCCGCACATTCTGCCCCTTCATCGGGTCATTAATATCAATAAGTCATTGATGATCCCTGGAAAACTCCACCAATTATATCCTCCTTACACGTTATTCTGTCTCAGTATGATAACCTGACTTCAATCAATATTAACACACTTCCTTCCCAGCACAGAGCTCTTGTCTTGTGCACTTGCCTTACATGTGGTAAATGCCCCTGAAAGTACAAAGACACACTTCTCCAACTTCCCCTATAAAGTCTCAAAACTCTGGTATCACACAAAATGCTGGTGGAACGCAACAGGCGAGGCAGCATCTATAGGGAGAAGGGCTGTCGAAGTTTCGGGCCGAGACCCTTCGTCAGGACTAACTGAACGGAAAGATAGTAAGAGATTTGAAAGTGGGGGGGAATTCAAAATGTCAGGAGAAGACCGGAGGGGGTGGGGTGAAGCTGAGAGCCAGAGAGGTGATTGGTAAAAGGGTTACAGAGCTCGAGAAGGGAAAGGATCATGGGACGGGATGCCGAGTGAGAAGGAAAAGGGGAGGGGAGCACCAGAGGGAGATGGAGAACAGGCAGAGTGATGCGCAGAGAGAGAAAGAAAAAATAAAGGGAGAAAGGGGAAAAAAACTAAATATGTCAGGGATGGGGTAAGAAGGTGCATTAACGGAAGTTAGAGAAGTCAATGTTCATGCCATCAGGTTGGAGGCTAACCAGCTGGTATATAAGGTGTTATTCCTCCAACCTGAGTGTGGGGTGAAGGGTCTCGGCCCGAAACGTCGACAGTGCTTCTCCTAATAGATGCTGCCTGGCCTGCTGTGTTCCACCAGCATTTTCTGTGTGTTGTTTTAATATTCAGTAACCCAGGTTACAGGGTCCAAGACCAGGTTCCAGATGGACAGGGTGGTGAAGAGGGGTTTGGAACACTGTCCTTCAGTCAGGGCACCGAATATAGAAGCTGGGAAGAAATGGTGCAGATGCACACCACGTTGGTTTCGCCGCATTTTGCAAATAGTGTTTAGTTCAGGTCGCCCTGCTGTATGACAGACACCAATCACCTGGAAAGAGTGCAGAGGAGATTTACTGGGATGTGACTGGATCTCAAAGGACTGAATTGTGAAAGGTGTTTTGGACAATTTTCCCTGGAATGTCAGACAATGAGTGCTGGTATTGCAGAGGTGTATTGCAGTGTGGGTCGAATAAAACAGTCTTTCTGCCAGTGTTGGGGAATCAGGAACCGGAAGGCATTGGTGTAAGAGGAGATCTAATAGGAACCTAAAGGGCAACATTTCCAAGCACAGGCTGGACAGCAAATGGAATGAGCTACTGGGGGAGTGGTTGAATGAGGTACATCGAAGCAGTACTCGGACAGGCTAATGGGAAGGAAAGGTTTTGAAGGATATGGGTCAGAAGGTGGGAAATGGGACGGAGGATAACATTGTTCATAATATCGTTGTGAGGCGGTTACAGACCAGAAGCTCAGATGGGAATTTTGGTCAGTGTGGACCATTTGAGCTGAAGACTTGTTTCTGTGCTGTGTGAATCTGACTGTAAACCCTCTTGGTTTAGTTCAATGACATTAAACTTTTCTAAATGACTTGTCATTTCTTCACAGATTATAGACTCCAGTACAGTTACCTACTTTGTTTTCCTTTCTCTTCCACCCTTCAGCAATGGTTTTCAGCTCCACTGGGACCTTTCTGTAACAGTGATTTTTGACAGATTCCAATGTCTCTACTTTCTCTCCAGCCTTCCTGTGAAACCGTCTGGTGCAGGTCGTTGGGAACTGGATATTTTTGCTTTTAGTCCCATTAGTTTATCACCCCTGATGGTGATTGCTACACATTATGGCACAGCATTGAAATGTCACCGTTAGATATCTGTAGGATGTTTGCTGTGTCCCCACTGAAAACACTAATGGAAATTATTGAGTTAACTAATCTGTTTTTCCTTGATATTTTTATCTTTTGTCGCATCATGAGTTACTGGAAAAATCCCGACTGTTTTGTCCACCCTGTCTTTGCCTCTTTGTTTGTTCTCTGAGTTAATATTTACCTTGAACTCTTTTAACCACAGACTGTTGTTTGCTCCCTGTGATTCCTCTGTCTGATCGGGATAAATGTCGGCTCTAACGAACCTTCTCCTTAAACATCTGCCACTGCTCATATTCAGGATCCTTCACCGCAAGAACTCTCTGTAATACCACCTCTTTACACAGATTACAACTGAAATGGCATGTTCCTGGGTAAATAAACTACTGTATGAAACTGTCTCTGACCATTCCACAAATTCCTCTTCCACTGAACCAGTCTGATTATTTTAATCAATAAACAAACAGAAGCAAACACACAGAGAATGTTGGAGGAACTCAGCAACCAGTCGACAGCTCGGGCTGGGAACCTTCATTCTGATTAAAGAGAAAGAGACAAAAGCCAGAATTAGGTGATGGGGGAGGAGTAGAAGGACAAGTGAGTGCGGGAGGGGTCTGGTTTCTGGAGGAACGATTATGTGAAGAGCTGAGTGACAGGCAGAAAAGGCAAAGAGATGAAGAGAAAGGAATCTAACAGGAGAGACGCAGGACCACGGGATTACACAAAAGAGATGGAGAGCCAGACAGAATTGATGAGGAGGTCATGGCGGTGCGTGAGGGGAAGTGAAGGAGTAAAAAGCCACCAGAATGGGGCGGGGGGATCCGAAGGAACGCTGAGGTGGAGTGGGCGGAAGAAGCACAGGATATTCATTTCTTGAATTTGAAGAAATCAATGTTCATGCCGTCGAGATTGGAGGCTACACAATCGGAATATGAGTCGTTGCTCATTCAACATATACTTGGCCTCATCGCAGCAGGAGAGGGGGCCATAGTCAGACATGCTGTTGATGGCCCTCCGCTGGTCAGGTTCGACCATGGATATTGTACCTTCGCGGATGAAAGTCAATATGCAAGTCAGGGTAGTACGATACATAAAGCAAGCTGTTGCCCATGCAGGGGTGAATGCTCTCCACGCAGCTGATGAATCCAGAGCAATGGTCGAGACCGATGCAGTCAGGCACCAGAGGTGTCGCAGAATTAGCGGTGTGTCTCGAAGTAGGGATGACCGTCTCTAATGACATTTGAAATATTTCTGTCACAGCCCAAGCTGTATCTACACTAACTTCCCTCAAGGTCCAAGGGAAAATCCTGTCAGGACCCAAAGGCTTTTGCCATTTTATATTCGTTAAAAGCGCCAGTACTTCCTCTTTTTTACTCATCATAGTTTCCACAACTACCATACTTGTTTCCCTTATCTTACACGATACAATTTACTTCTCCTTATTGAATACCGAAGAAAATAAATTGTTCAAAATCGACCCCATCTCTTTTGGCTCCACATATAGCTGTCCATTCTGATTCTCTAAGGGACCAATTTTCTCCCTTACTATCCTTTTGCTATTGATATAACTGTAGAAACCTTTAGGATTTATTTTCACCATACTTGCCAAAGCAACCTCGTATCTTCTTTTAGCATTTCTATTTTCGTCCTTAAGATTTATTTATATTCTTTATATTCCTCAAACACGTCATTTACACCATGCTGCCTATATTTATTATAGAGCATTCTCTTTTTCGAAATAATCTTCCAATGTCCCTTGAAAACCATGGCTCTCTCAAACATCTCACACTCTCTCATACCCGGACTCCAGCACCATCAATACTGGTTCAAAAGACCATGTAATGGCCCCCCGTCGATCTCGGCTGCCACAGCAACCCAGGGCATATTCAAAATCCGGACTCCAGCACCATCAATGCTGGTTCCAAAGACCATGGAATGGCCCCGCCGTCGATCTCGGCTGCCACAGCAACCCAGGGCATATTCAAAACCCGGACTCCAGCATCATCAATGCCAGTTCCAACGACCATGGACACCTTCAACGCAATTGCGCAGACCCCAACTGCGACTCCAGCCTTGAACACCAGGCCGGGTCTTCACGTGCAGCGGTTGTGACTCCTGTCTGACCTTCCCCAAGCACCACTCTGCATTCTCCTCTCCCTCAATCCCATCGTCAGCTCCTGGACCCTCAGAGGCTCCACCTTCCTCTCACCCTAATCCTCCCCTCTCCACCGACTTTACCAGCCTCTCCCCTGTGATCTTATCTCTCACCCGTGCCGGGAATTTACCATCCCCTCCGACATTCAACTCCCTGAGGCAGAGTGCTCTGTCCTCAGTAAAGACCTCATCTTTGTGCTCCTTCGCCCACACCTCAGCGAGTTCGACGTACGCCATGATGCTGAACTTTTCTTCCGCCGGCTCCGTCTACGAGCCTAATTCTTCGGCAAGGACTCCCACCCCCACCGATGACCCGTCTTCAACCAAACTCCTCTTCATCAACACCCCGCTCTGGTCTTCTGCCTGCTCTGGATCTCTTTATTGCTAGCTGCTGACGGAACATCAACCATCTGGACTTCCACTTGTTCCACTTCCAACCTCACTTCTTCCGAAAGCTCTGCTCTCCGCTCCAACCCCAAACTCAGTATCAAACCCGCTGATAAGGGGGCGCTGTCGTGGCCTTGTGTACTGACTTCTACATGGCCGAGGCACAGCGACAACTCACTGATACCTCCTCTTACTTACACCTCGATCATGACCCTACTAAGGAGCACCAGGCCACTGTCTCCCACACCATCACCAACCTTGTCAGCTCAGGGGAGCTCCCATCCCCTGCCACCAATCTCATAGTTCCCACACCCTGTACTTCCCGTCTCAGCCTCCTGCACAAGATCCACAAATCCACATGCCTGTCCAGGTAGACCTATTGTCTCAGCTTGCTTCTGCCCCACCGGACTCATTTCTGCGTATCCTGACACTGTTTTATCCAACCTTGTTCAATCCCTTCCCACCTATGTTCGTGACACTTCTCATGTTCTGAATTTTTTCAGTGATTTTTAGTTCTATTGCCCCCCACTGCTATATTTTCGCCATAGACGTGCAGTCCCTATATACCTCCATCCCCCACCAAGAAGGTCTTAAAGCTCTCCGATTATTTTTGGATTCCAGACCAAACCAATTCCCGTCTATCACCACTCAACTCCGTCTCGAGGAATTCGTTCTCACTCTCAATAATTTGTCCTTTGGCTCCTGCCACTTCCTCCATACCAAAGGTGCAGCCAGGGGCACCCGCATGGGTCCCATCTACGTCAGCCTTTCTGTTGGCTTTGTGGAGCAGTCCATGTTCCAAGCCTATACGAGTATCTGCCCCCCTCTTTTCCTTCGCTACATCGACGACTGCATTGGTGCTGTTTTCTGCACGCATGCTGAACACTTTGATTTCATTAACTTTCCCTCCAACTTCCATCATGTTCTCAAATTTACCTGGTCCATTTACGACACCTCCCTCCCCTTTCTTGATCTTCCTGTCTCCATCTCTGGAGACGGCTTATCTACACATATCTTCTATAAGCCGACTGAATCTTACAGCTACCTGGACTATTTGAATTCCCACCATGTTTCTTGCAAAAATGTCATCCCCTCTTCGCAATTCCTGCGTCTCCGCCGCATCTGCTCTCGGGATGAGGCTTTTCATTCCAGGACGAAGGAGATGTCTTCCTTTTTCTATATACCGTCTGGGCAGCATCCAACTTGATGGCATGAACATTGACTTCTCTAACTTTCGTTAATGCCCCTCGCCTTCTTACCCTAACCCTGATTTAGTTATTTCCCCCCCCCGCCACTTTTTGTTCTCTCTCTGTCCATCACGCTGCCTGTTCTCCATCTCACTCTGGTGTTCCTCTCCACCTTTCTTTCTCCCTAGGCCTCCCGTCCCATGTTCCTTTCCCTTCTCCAGCCCTGTATCCCTTTTGCCAATCAGCTCTCTAGCTTTTTGCTTCAACCCACGCGCTCAGGTCTTTTCTTATATTTTTGCATTTCCCCCTCCACCTCCTATTTTCAAATCTCTATCTTTTCTTTCAGTTAGTCCTGACGAATGGTCTCGGCCCGAAACATCGACAATGCTTCTTTCTATACATGCTGCCTGGCCTGCTGCGTTCCACCTTCATCTTGTGTGTGTTTCTCGAATTAGCAGCATCTGCAGATTTCCTTGTGTTTACATTGATTTCTTACAATTTTAAAAGTAAGGTTGCTATTAATTGATACCAAATTATTCAAAGGAAAATGTTCATTCTTATGAAAATTTATTTTATGTCCTGAAAACTGGCAAAAACAGGAGAATGAAGGAAGTACGAAAGGTAATGAAGTCTTAACATTAGAAATTTAAAGCAAAAGGTCATCGGCATAATGCAAAAGTTCTAAAGAAAGGACATATTTGACACAGCTTTGTGGACCAAGAAGCCTGTATTGTGCTGTTGCAATTCTACGTTCTGTATGTTCCTATTCTACCTGTTTCCTCAACACTACATGCCCTTCCACGAATCTTTCTAACATCTGAAACTTGGCAACACAGCCATCTATTCTATCATATAAGTCATTATATACAGCAAAAAAAAAGAAGTGATCCCAACACCGACCACTGTGGAACACCACTGGCCACTGGCAGGTAACCGGAAAAGGAGCATTTTATTCCCAATTGCTGCCTCTTACCAATCAGCCAATGACCTGACCATGTTAATAACATTCTAGTAATATCATGGGCTCTTACTTTTGTAATCAGCCATCTGTGTGGTAACTTGTCAAAGGCCTTCCTGACGTCCAGATAAACAAAATCCGCTGCATCCCATTTATCTATCCTACTTGTATTCTCCTCAAAGAATTCCAACAGGAAGACGTGAATTATTCAACGAGTAAATAAATAGACTAAGCTCAGAGATAGTGCTTAGCCGATGACGAATTATTTTGACACAACTAAAGCATCCATTTATCACTGACTGAAGAGTCGTGGAAGATTGAAGATTGTCACCATCCAGACTTTAGGTGATCCTAACCCTCTGTGCAATTCCCAATCTACAATACAAGGTCAGCAATATTCATTTGTTACTGAAAGCTTGGAGCCATAAAAATGTTATAAAATAAACATTTAACATTGAATCGGATAGAAAACCTGATTCATAAAGGTTTGGATACAGGAGGAAGTGGTTTATGATGAATGTTAAATTGTGTCAATGCTTAAAATAAGGGATAGCAAAAAATAAAGGCCTGAAAGAGGACCACAAGCTTTAGGTTTGGAGGCCATTGTGCCTCAATGACCCTGAGTTCTATGTTGTCTGGAGACAGGGGCTTCCGCTTTGGCTCTCGGCAGTATCAGCCGTACCAAATAGGTCAATAAGTAGAGGCCAGGCTAAGAGAGGTCCACGGGTCTGGGCGTTCAGCCAAGGAATAACAACTCTGACTAGTAAGACCAAACTGCTCCAGAAACAGCAATGAAGAATTATTCTAGATCTGAGTGTAAGGCTTCTCCTCAGTCTCCACGTGGGATGTGTACTGGACTGCACTGAAACCCAAGAGGAAGCTAGTGACATGGTGAAGAAAGCCCTGACCACGGCCAGAGAAGGAAGACATTTATTTCTGCCCTAACTGTCAGTAGTGTAATTGGCAGAAAATATAAATATAATAGTTGCACTTGGACTTTTAGCATTTTTCATTCTCAAATTATAACAGCTCAGAAGTGGTAGTCGGATGCAGCAAATTGAAGTACTTTATTACACAGAAGGAAACAACTCCAATGTCATGATGAACATCCTCTTATCATTAGTCGTGTGCTCTGAATCATTCACCAGGAAATGCTGATGGATATTTGCCATACACACACATACTCATTGCAGAAATCAAAATCATATTTCTGGAGGTGTATTTCCTTAGCATCAGCTTGGCTTACAATTGAGACTGGATACAATTGGAAAGGAAGCTGAAATGTTTTCTCTGGAACACCAGAGACTGAGGCGGGATCAGATAAAAGTTTATAAGATTAAAAGAGGCACAGATAGATTAGACAGGGAGTATCTGTTTCCCGTGGTTGAAATGTCAAATACCAAAGGGCAGGCATCTAGAGTGAGAAGGCATGGGTTCAAGGGGCACATGAGAGGTAGGCTTTTGACTCAGAGAGTTGTGGATGACTGGAATGCATTGTTCTTACGAGCTCTTAACAGATCTTTACTTACCAAACGGTTACCTGCTGTGTTCTGGACAGCTATGTGGGAATATGCATCTCAGACTTTCGCACATATTTTCCTGTGAATTGACAAGAAACAAAGAACAGTGAATTCAGCTTGCAGCTCCGTTATCTCAGACTATTGACTTTGTTGCCCATGGAAGAATTCCACAGCATGCTTTCTGGAGTGCTGTTGCACTGAAAAGGGTTCAGGTATGAGGACAGGTGACAGAAAATAGTTGAGAGAATAACACACCCCAATCCTCATGGAGGGATCAGAAATTAAATGAGGGAGCTAAGTTCCTGGGTGTGAATATATCCGAGGACCTAACCTGGACCCAACATATTTATGCTGTTGTAAAGAAGGTATTTCGGCGGCTATATTTCAATAGAAATTTGAGTAGATTTTGAATGTCAACAAAAACGCTATACTTTCTTGGAAGCTTGACAAAATTTGACATGTTAGCTGAAACATTTACAAATTTCCACAGATGTATGTTAGAGAGTATATTGACTGGTTTTCTCGTGGCCTGATGTGGAAGCATCAATGCCATTGTACGGAAAAGCCTGTCAGTAGTAGTAAATATGGCCCAGTCCGTCATTGGTAAACCAAACCCACTAATCCCTCCTACCTACACCATGTCCAAATCCCTCCATCTTCCTGCATCAGATCACCTCTCAGTCTCTGGAGTTGCAGTGACAACAACTATTTTATTACCCCTCTTGTGATAGTACACACCCTTTAACTGAGGCAGCATCCTGGTAAACATACTCTGCACCCTCTACAGAGCCTCCACATCCTTCCAAGTGTGGGGCCACCAGAACTTTATGCAGTGATCCTGACGTGGCCCAACGAGAGTTTTACCAAGTGGGAACATGAATTTTGAACTCAATACCTCGACAAATAAATGAAAGCATTCTGTAAGCTTCTCTGAAGCAACATATCAACCTGTGTAGCTACATTCAACTAGCAATGAATGGGGATGCCATGATCTCTGCTCAGCAACACTCTAAAAGACCTTGTCCATAACAGCGTTCTGTCTCTTTGCATTTGCCCTGCAGAGTTGCAGTTCCTCACATTTCTCTGGGTCAAATTCCATCTGCCATTTCTCAGCCTATATCTGCAACTGATCTATATTTTGTTGTATTTATTGCCACTCCCTTGTACTATCCACAGCTCCGTCAATCCTGGTATCATCTGCTAATTTACTAACGAATCCATCTACATTTTCATCCAGGACATCTAGAGACATTACAAGCAGCAGAGGTCCCATAATAGATCGCTGTGAAACTCCACTAATCGAAGACCTCCAGCTCCAATGTTTTCCTTCAACCACTCCTCCTGTCTCTTATGCGAAAGCCAGTACTGACTCCAAACAGCCAATTCCCTGCCAACCACATGCATCTGAATTTTCCGGATTACCATCCAAAAAGACTTTGCCCAGCGCCTGAGTAAAATCAATGTAGATACACGCACTGCCTACCCTTATCAAGCTCTATGTAAATAGCTTCTATTTGGATAAACAAGTTTGCCAAGAATAATCAATTGAAGGTGACCATGAACAAACAGGTCCTGACTCAGTGTCGTCAGTTGGGGGTCGTATGTGCGCACTGACCCTGGGATCAATTCCACATATTTAGACATCAAAGTTAACACTATTGCTGCCAGAAGAAGTGAGAAACAAGATACACGTAAACATCATCCATAACATTTCCAATCTGTGGAACCCATTTCCCTGCAATTTAGTGAAAGACTGTCTATAGCCGTAGTTATGTGTCTTGTCAGGACCTCAGTCCGAGCATGATTCAGCTGTACCCTGTCCAATCAAATCATCTCCATTCCTCCCCAAAAGTGGGACCAAAGTATCATGAATATCAGCAATCTTCCTCCAGTCTTTGAGGCACACTTTTAACTCCCTAATCTAATTGATCCTGTAACAAGCGCACGCACTTTACATAACAATGCAGAGTATATTAACCTTTTGATTCTGATTCCTATATTTATTTCTTAGCTGCTTAGCAGTCACTTTTCAGTGGTTATCCTATTTGCTGGACTCACCTGGACCAGGACCACTGATCATTTTTTTTCTCCCACCCCAAATTCCTCCGCAGTTCAGATGTGTTGCCCCAAATCTATTATTTACTTATTTATTGAGATGCAAGATGGAACAAGGACTTCCATCCCCTCAAGCTGCGCCACCTAGTAAACCAAGGTACAAGCTGTGTAATCACAGGACAATTTGTAATGATCAATTCCCAAGCCTATCGGTCTTTGAACCGTGAAAAGAAACTCGATCAGTCGGGAATATCCCAAGCTTTCCACTCAGTGGATGTAAAGAGACTCCGAGCATGATGGGACTGGAATTGTTCTCCAAACTCCGGAACGTCCCAGTCGCCCCACTCTTTGAGAAATGTGAAAGGCAGAAGATAGGAAAGAAGGGGCCAGATAATCAGACTTTAGTGGTAGGGACGATGTTGGAGTTGATTGTAAGGGATGTGGTTTAGGGATTCTGGGAGGCACGAATAGCTTGTCGGAGGCATGGTTTCCTTGAGAAAACCATGCCTGACTAATCTGTTGGAATTCTTTGAAGAAAGAAAAAAATGAGATAGACAAATATGTTGATGTTGTGTCGATATAGATAAGTTGATGTTGTGGACATAGATTTTCAGAAAGCTTTTCACAATCTGCCACACATAAGGCTGTTTAACAAACTATAAACCCATGGTATTATTGAAAAGATACCAGCACGGATTCAAGAAGTGCTGCTTACCAGGAGGAAAAGAGCGGGGAGAATGGGATCCTTTTCTGATTCATTACCTTGACTATTGGTGTTCCTCATGGCTTTGTGTTGTGACCAATTTTTTTTTATTATATGAGAATGATTTGAATGATGGGATTGATGGACCTGATGGAATTGATGGCCTTGTTGCAAAGTTTGCAGACGATACAAAGATAAGTGAATCGGCAGTAGATTTGAAAGAATAGGGAAGATACAGAAGAATTCGACACATTAAGGGAATGGTCAAATAAGTGGCAGATGAATCCAATGTTGAGAGGTTTATGGTTGTAAACTTTGTTAGAAGAAATGAAAGTTTTACTGCTTTCTAAATGGAAATAAAACATAAAAATCTGAAGTGCAAAAGCATTTGGGATTCCTGTGCAGCATTTGAAAACTTAATTTGTTGGTTGATTCTGTGGTCAGGAAGGTAAATGCCGTGTAAAATTTTATTTCAAGAGAATCAGAATATAAAACCGAGGATTGAATGTCTTGTAATATGAAGAGCATTTAGAACATAGAACATGGAAAACTTCCTGCACAATGCAGGTCCTTTGGCCCACAATGGTTTACCGAACATTTTTTTGAATTTTGAATTTACCCCGGATTACACATAGCCCTCTATTTTTTCTAAACTCCATGTTCCATCCCAGGAGTCTCTTCAAATACCCTATTGTATCCTCCTGCACCATTCCACAAACTCATCACTCACTGCTTAAAATACGTACCCCTGACATCTCCTCTGTATCTACTTCCAAACACCTTCAAAATGTGCCCTCACACATTAGCCTTTTCAGCCCTGGGATAAGACCTCTGACTATCTGCACAAACAAAGCCCCTGATCATCTTATACACCTCTATTATGTCACCACCCATCCTTCGTTGCTCTGAGAAGAAAAGGACAAGATCATTCAATCTATTCTCAATGGGCATGCTCCTCACTACCGGGACCATCCTCGTAAATCTCCTCTGCACCCTCTCTGTAGTCTCCACATTCTTCCTTTTGTGCAGCGACCAGAACTGGACACAGTATTCCAAGTGGGGTCTGACAGGGGTACTATATAGCTGCAATATTAACCTCTCGGCTCTTGATCTCAATCCCACAGTTGGTGAAGGCCAATGCACCGTATGTCTCATCAACCACAGTCAACCTGAACAGCAGCTTTGAGTGTCCTATGGACTTGGACCCCAAGATCCCTCTGTTCCTCCACACTGCCAAGAATTTTACTATTAATACTATATTCTGACATCATAATTCACCTACCAAAATGAACCACCTCACATTATCTTTGTTGAACTCCATCTGCCAACTCTCAGCCCAGTTTTGCACCATATCAATGTTCTGCTGTGATATCTGACAGCTTTCCACACTATCCACAACACGCCCAACCTCTGTGACATCAGCAAATTTACTAAATCCTCTTCCACTTCCTCATCTAGACCATTTATAAAAATCAGAATGAGAAGGGAGTCTAGAACAGGTCCCTGAGGCACACCACTGGTCGCCGAACTCTATGCAGAATATGACTCGTTTAAAATCACACTTTTCCATCTGTGGGCAAGCTAGTTCTGGATGCTCAAAGCAATGTCCCTTGGATCCCATGCCTGCTTAGTTTCTCCATAAGCTTTCCATGGGATATCATATGAATTGCATTACTAAAGTCCATATACACTAAATTTTCCGCTCTACCTTAATCAATATATTTAGTTACATCCTCAAAAAATTCAATCAGACTCGTAAGGCACAACCTTCTTTGACAAAGCCATGCTTTTAATTTATAATCATATTATACCTCTCCATATGTTTATAAATTCGACCTCACGGGATCTCTCCACCAAAGTACTAACCATCAACTGAAGTAAGACTCACTGGTCTTCAATTTCCCGGGCTAACTCTGCTTCCTTTGTTGAATAATGGAACAAGATCTGCAACACTCCAATCCTCCGGAACTACTTCTGTCCCCATTCATGAAGCAAATATCATTGCCATGGGCTCCACCCCTCGCCTTCCACAGTCGCCTGTGTTCCATTCACACGTATCCCCCGGCACTCTTTATTGGTCCTATTCTCTCACGTCTTATCCCCTTGCTATTCCTGTCCTTGTAGAATGCCTTGGGGTTTTCCTTTATCCTGCTCATCAATCCTTCACCTGGCCGCTTCTGGCCTCAATCTTCTAGATCTCAATCATTATCTAGTCTTTCGCACCTTTCATGAGCTTTTGCTCTCCTCTTGATTAGAGTTACAACAGCATTTGTACCCCATGGTTCCTGTCCCGTACCATCCTCTCCCTGTCTCATTAGAACACATCTCTTCAGGAATCCACACAAACATCCACTGAACATTTACCACATTTCTGCCATACATTTCCTGATAACATCTGCTCCCAATTCAAGCTTCCACGTTCCTACCGGATAGCATGATATTTCCCCCTACTCTTATTAAACGTTTTCCTAACTTATCTGTTCCTATCTCTCTCCAATGTTATGGTAAAGGAGATAGAATTGTGATTTCTATCTCCAAAATGCTCTACAACTGAGAGACCTGACACCTGACTAGGTTCATTTCCCAATACTCGATCAAGTACAGCCTCTCCTCATGTAGGCTTATCATCATATTTTGGCAAGAAACTTTCCTGAACCCGCCTAACAATGCCACTCCATCTGAACCCCTTGCTCGATGGAGATGCTAATTAACATTTGGGAAATTAAAATCGCCCACTAAGTCAACCCTGTTATTATTGCATCTTTGATGTCCCTGTCATCTGAGTCACAGGGGCAGACTCTGTGTCAGAAGTGCCACCATAGTTGCTTCCCCCATAGACTGTCTCCCCCAACAGTACTCTGCATTGTTTTCAAAGCATTTTCATAGCACCAGACATGTTAGACTGCCACCAACATAATAGTACCCTCACCCCATAACCAACATTTCTACTTCATATCCAAGATCCACAAACCCGCCTGGTTCAATGAATTTCTCCCAGAGCCATGAACAGTGAGATCTCTTCCTAAAGGTAAATGCCTTTTCAAAATACACTTGGCCTCTGTTTGTTAACCCTGATTTTTCCAGAGCCCAATTTATACTCAAAAGTATCAGAGGCAAAGTGGATCTACCTCAGTCTGCACAGGTGAATTTGACTTTCCTCCACTTCTGTAATTTGTGCATTGTTAACCTGCACCGACAAACACACTAGCTCAACAGGTTCAGTAATTCAAGTTCAAGTACAGACAACCAAATAAAGAAATGTTCCTCCAAACCATGGTGCACTCAGAAAACATATACCCACAAAGCACAGCACATAAAACACACCATTGTCACAAATAAATGGCTAAAATAAAATTCACAATACATGCAGTGGGCAGCACGGGTGAATTGTAAAGAGTAAACAGTAAACAATAAACAGCTCACATTGCTCGTGATGAGACCTTGGTGGTGCGAGGATATTTATTAGGTTCTCAGCCTGAGGGAAGAAGCTGTTACCCAGTCTGGCAGTCGTAGACTTGATGCTCCAGCATTTAATTCCTAAAGATTGTGGGTGTCAAAGAGATTGGCGGATGTGTGGTACGAGACCTGAACAAATTCAACTTCGTTATTTCACGAATGCTGCCCTCAAACGTTGTTAACATTCATTCTGTCTTTGTTCCTTGAGCGTGTCCTGTCAACCAGCCAGTCCAGAATTCTTGTTGTCATGGAGAATGGCTGAGAACAGAAGCAGTTCTTGCAGTCTCCATTTCTCTAAGTTCATCTTTCTCCCTCTATGATACGTCAGTCTTCCATCAGCTGAATAACAGAACTGAGCAGCAACAAGATAAGCAAGGCCACATGGTCGACAGGCACCAGTAGAACACACAAAGGGTGAAATATACATTGATCAATTTGTACTTTTTATGACTGCACAGAAAATATATTGGAATACGATGCACTGTTTCGATGTAAGTGAACAATTGGTGAGGTGTAGAAGAGGATATTTTAGGTCCGAATGTAAATGTCTGGGTCAATACGAGTGGCATTCAGATCTGTCACTGAAAGGGTAGCGATGAGCGTACTGGAAATATAGGTGCAGCAGATAAACACCAGTAACATTTTTAAACCTGATGTGGATGTAAGGCAAAGAACACCATGAATCTATCAAGTTCAGACAGTGACCAGCCTCTGATCTCTGCTGGATAGTGGAACAGGTTTAGTAGTCCCACAGGAAACACTGAGATTCTAAAGTGTTTGAGATTATCACTCATCATTCACTCAAAATCTACATTATGCAAGCTGTCCTCTTACTACAATTGTTCTCTGGAGAACCTGCTCAGCATGGCCTACGACAATTCATCTGGGTATGATCCCATCTTGGCCCACAGACACTTCATAACGCCAGTCCATGGGGTTAATTCAGTATTAAGCCCGAAAGCTGAGTGCTACTATATATAAAGTCACACTCGATAACGGAGTCAGCTCACAGGGGAGCTGGAAGCACCAGTGACAGTAGATCAGTTTGACAATTGATCCTCTGCACTGGTTTGCCAGCTGACTGCACATCAGCTGGACTCGAAGAGCACAGGGCCAGTTCCAGAGCGAGCTGCTGCTCTGCTGACATCGGCAATCAGTGAGGAGCTTTTTCCACAAACTCAGTGTTAAAGATTCATCGGCTGAAAACACATGTCCACTATTACAAAAAGAAAATAATCTGAACTACTTAATAAAATAGATTTGGAGAAATATACTGCACAGAAAACAGGCACTTCAGCCAAACACATCCACTCTGAGCAAGTTACCTGAATGAGCTTCTTATTTGCCCTCAATGACCCTCTAAACCTTTCTAATCAATGCACATGTCCAAATGTCTTCTAAATGGTATAAACATGTCTATTAACTTAGTTTGTACTTAGTAAATCTGAGATGAATTTAGCCAGGGGATTTCCCAGCTTGTGAACTGGGAAGATCTGTGGAATGTCACTCTCTCTTTTTGGACTCTATGGAAAGTCTATGGTGGAGCACAGGGGCCGTCGGCTGAGTCCAATGCAGGATTTACAGTTGTCCAGTTATGGGGATTTCCCTCCACGGATACGTATTAGTCGCAATTAGAGATCAGACTTGACATCTGTTGCACAAAGACCAGCTCGTTCAATTCATACAAAGTCTGCAGGGTAACATAGTATTCCTCAGCTGACGAGAAATAAATCTCAATAATTTATTCACGATGCCCGATGACCTACCTTTTTTCCCTTCAGGAGCTGGGGTTTGGATTCAAAGATATTAAGTGGTGTAAAGTGCTGACCACTGATTTGCTACGTGGAAGTGGGTGAGATGCTTCTGCATTGACAGAAAAGCTGATGTCATCCTGTTACATATTCCGGCAACAATGAATATATGAGTTCGGCAAGGGGTTCTGTATAACAAATAACACGTTTATTAAACACAGAAAACAAACCCCCCAAAAGTAACCAAACACTAACGTAACCGGAAACAGCTGTTGTGCGGCAGCTCAAACAGTCCTTAAAGCGATATTGCAAAAACAGTTCATTAAAGTAGTATTGCCAAAAGTTCGATATGCTCACAGTTCAGCTAAAAGGAGAGACTTTATAAGACTATTTAAATTTTCTTTCACGTCGCTTCACTTCGATACCCGATGTCGAACTTCTCCCACGACGAATTTACAAAACGGAACGGCTTAAAGGCACTGACCTTTCCTTTATCGCACTGTCCTCAATCTCCTGCTTTCCCGCAGAGATTAACACGTGAACAGTCCACGAAATCCTTTCGAATAAGGATTAAATAAGGTCGAACCCGTTTCACCGTCGAAGTAGATCCTCCTCGATCTTCGATCTTCACTCTCCACTGATTTCGGAACTAGCAGTATTTCAAGAACCTGCTGGCAATGATCTTTTAAACTTTTGGCATTTGATAAAACTTCACCCTTCAGCTAAACTGCGTCATCCCATTAAATCACGCAGTGGCATGAAATCAACTTGACAAATCCAGCCACGAGCTGTCCCTCCTCACAGGGTGGAGTCTTCCTTTTATAACCAGTTAAAAAAAAAACTGTCACATGATCTCTACTGGTGGGAAACTGACGTTATTTCACCATCACAAGACCATTACCTCAAGTCCAGTACAGCTTCAACCCCTGTCAAGTGACAAGGGCACCACTGTCATGTCACGAGTACGTAACCATCCATTCAGGGAATATACTGTTTTTAACTTTCCATTTGTTTTACAGTACCCAGTGAAAAGCATCCACTTCATGTGACAGAAGCCATAACAGATCATAAGTCTGTTGGTTATTCAAACTCTATCTGGAGACCTAATAGAGAAATCCCATCCTTACCCATTCTGGTTTTTCTTCACTCTCATCCCTACATCTAGACTCCTGACTCTTATCTGCCTCCTGACAAGCCTTTTGATAGTATCAAGTCTCCAGGAGCTTGTCAGGACGGGGACAGGATTGGACCCAAATGCAGAACGCAGGCACTGAAGTACTAGGGGTAGGACAGGATGGGGATGCCATGGCATGCAGGGGCTTATGCAGGCGGGGCTGGATCCCCGATTTCGTGATAGGGCAGGAGGATCCCAGAGCTCGTGGCGGGCCGCATGGATCCCGGGCAGGGCCACCTCCCAGGCTAAAAACACGGAGGCATCTGCAAGGAGCGGACACCTGGGCAGGTGCGGGGCACAACCCTTAGTGAGTAATGGGTGGAAAGGGCAGAATCCCCACCGGGCAGCGGCAGTCCAGCCAGTCCTGCCCGAGGAAGGCAAGGAATCAGAAGAAAGTTGGGTCCAGGGAGAGCAGTAGGGCTACCATGATACACCGGTTTATTGGGAAGGGCAACCGACAGCGTGACAGCGCAGGCAAGGCGACTAAGGCGGAACAGCGGGACCAGCGCACAGGAGAGAAGCAGTGGAACAAGACCAACCGGACAGAACAGATGCAGAAGAGGCCGGCAACCAGGGCAAAACAGGATTCCGAGCAGGCCGGCAACCAGGGAAAGAGCAGAATTCAGAGCCGGCAGCCCAGGTACAGATCGGGTAAAACCGGCTTCGGAGTAGGACAACCCACACCCAGGCTCAGTCCGCGAGTCCCTTATAAACACCTGCCCCCTATTAGGCGACAGCTGTCCCTCCTTAAGTCAGGACGATCCAATGGCTCCGGGTGACAGGAGGGCTGGCTGGAGGAAGAGAAGAGTGCTTAGATTCATGGTACTTTGCTTCCACTATTGGGGAAGGATGGAGATGATTTGATTGGACAGGTTCCAGCTGAAACATGCTAGGTCTGAAGTCCTGACAAATCACATAACTAGGGCTGTGGACTGTATTTCACTAAATAGCAGGGAAGTCGGTTCAACAGATTGGAATTGGAATGTTTTTATTATTGCCATAGGTACCGCAATAGTGAATGTTTTGCATGTGTACCCTTGAGACAAATCAAATCATATCGTTACACAGTGTAATGAGGTAGGATAAGGTAAAACATTAATAATGCAGAAGGTGTAGAATAATGTGCTGAATAATTACAATAGAATTAAGGAAAAGTATGGATGAAATAATAGCATCCATGACATCACTGACGAGCGCTGCCTCAAAAAGGCAGCATCCATCATGAGGGACCGCCACCACCCAGGACATGCCTTCTTCCCATTTCTACCATCATGGAGGAGGTACAGGAGCCTGAAGGCACACACTCAATGGTTCAGCGACAGCCTCTTCCCATCTGACATCGGATTTCTTACTTATTTAACTTTTTTATACTATTTTTATAGAAATCTCACTGTGATTTACTGGTTTTATTATAATGTATTACGATGTACTTCTCGAGCATAACAAATTTCAAGACATATAGCAGTGATATTAAACCTAATTCTTTTTGTGAATATTAAAGAGGATACAAAGAGTACTTTTACAGATGTATAAACAGTAAAAGAGAGTGTAGAATGGATATTGGACCTCTGGGAAATGACACTGGAGAAGTTGTCAGATACACTGAAACGGCAGAGAACTGTACACGTACTTTGTGTCAGTCTCCAATGTTTTCCGTCATGAAGAGATGCCAGAAATTGAAGCCTGGGCGGCATTGAGTATCATCACTTTTAATAAGGAGATATTGCTTGGAGAGTTGTAAATCCTGACGGTGGATGGACAAGACACCACGGATTCGCAAAAAGAGGCTGAAGCGATTGTGAAGGCATTCATAGTGCAAGAATAATTAGTCAGGAATTGCTCCCTGTGACCGGGAAATCACAAATGTCACTCTACTCCTGAGGAACACAGGAAGGAAAAAGATAGGAAATTATTGGTTGCTGACCAAGATTGCAGTGGACGGTGCAATTTGAGAGTCCATGCTACGGATGAGGTATAAGTGCATCTTGGTTCTTACTTCTCCTAACAGTAAGAGTGTTCACTTTGATTTTGTAAATATGTGGATTTCATCTCCAGGCACAGTGAGTATATAAGATCCCCATTTGAATACACTAAGATATGAACTGTTTGTTCATAGTCACAGTGCATTGATTAATCTTCACAAACATGTTTATCCAAATATTTGCGCCATTGCAAAATACTCCATTTGAGGTTGTTCCCCTCCCTGAATCACAATATATAGGGGACAACCACCGAAATCTGATACAGCAGTTCAACGAAAGCAACTTCGATTTCTTCGTTACAGGTAAATCTGATTTGTCTGAGTCTTTCTGAAATAATTATTGACAAGCATTAAATGGAGATGGCTTCATTGGTAAATTGGCAGATGATGAAACAATTGATGGAGCTGTGGATAGTGTGGAGAACTGGCAATAAATTTAGCAAAATGTAGATCAATTGCAGATATAGGCTGGGAAATGGCAAATGGAAATTGACCCAGATAAATGTGACGAATTGCACCTCAGTAAGGCAAACGCAAGACAGAACACTGTTATGGGCAAGGTCCTTTGGTGTTGCTGAGCAGAGAGATCATGGCATCCTAGTTCATTGCTAGTTCTAAGTAGCTACACAAGTTGGTATGTTGTTTAGAAATAGGCTTACAACATGCTTGCATTTATTATTCAAATAATTTAGCTCAATAGTCATGTTCCTACTTTGTAAGACTCTCGTTGGGCCACATCTGGATGACTGCATACAGTTCTGGTTGCCCCACACTTGGAAGGATGCGGAGGCTTTGGAGAGGGTGAAGAATATGTTTACCAGGATGCTGCTTCATTTAGAGGGTGTGTGCTATCACAGGAGGCGTAATAAAATGTTGTTTCCACTGGAGCTCCAAAGGCTGAGGGGTAATCTGATAGAGGATTGCAGGAAGATGGAGGGTATGGACATGGTATAGGCAGGAAGGTTTAGTGTTTGGGTGTTTTTGATTTGCTTTATAGCTAGTTCATCACAACATTGTGGCCCAAATGGCCTGGTGCTGTGCTGTACTCGTCATTGTTCTATGTTCTCAAAGCATTTTCATAGCAAACTGACATGTTTGACTGTTACTTTGTAGCTGTTGGTTAAATCCTTTGCAATTTACAACTTGCTATTTCTAAACTCAAGGTAAAGATTCCAATTAGAATTTTAAATCTCTCACAATATCATTAAACATGTTGGCTCCTAAACTACACAAGCAGCAATGACGTTAAATTAGTTTCGACATTCCATGTTCATGAGATGTAGATGTTCTTCTGCACACCATTGATTTAGCATGTCGTAATTTGAGTTAATAGCACCTTTCTGTCACCTTAAACAGTCTGACATATCACAGAAACAAATATTTTCACCCATAGAACTGCCAAAGATCAGATGACTTATCTTTAAACGCTGGAATCTCTTGTACATGAAAGTCGCTGAAGGTTCTGAGATTCTCAAACCACCCTGCCTGGCACATGTGATCAATCCATGGTCAAGGTCACTAAGATCTCATTTCTCTTCTATGCTGATGTTTGGTCTCAACAGCAAATGAATCTCTTGACCATTCCAGAATGCTTTTATGCATTAAGTTACATCGAAAATTTTGGATGATGAGATATCGGCACTAACAAGTGTAATGGGATGTACGGGTGTCCATAATAAAATGGCCACTGAATGTATTATGCTCTGATTGGGCTGTCCTGAACCATTTCTCTGTCATTGAGGTATTTTAGAAGTAGAGTTTCTGATAAATTGAAAAAACAGCATCCAATCTCACTCATGCAGCAATGTTACGACAATGTGTTTGATAATGACACTGATAGAAAGGACAAGGACTGAACACCAGGGAGAACTTGCCCATCTTTTCCAAGGTACATGGAAATCACTCAAGAGGCTTTAACATCTCTGTCTGGATTGCTTCAGAGCTGCATTGAAATAGCATCCTAGAATTTGAACTGTTCACAAGATTGGACCTTGAACCCATTCTATAGCCTCAAGGGAAGAATCACACCACCTGGTCACACTTGACACTGATACGAACTCAGCATAAAAACAACTTTAGGGAAATGGAAAACAATCAGCTCAGCAAAGGCAGCAGTACAGGAACTTGCAGCTCATACGGAATGGAATCTAAATTCATACTCTCTGTGATTAAAGAAGAGAATAGTAATTTTAATGTTATTCTATGTACAATTGAAGGGTCTTCTAAAGTAGTCTTCAAGGCTACTAGAGTCTGTACTTCTGCAGATAATCTATTACCTTCAGTGACAGGTATCTGATTGTACAAGACAATATGTGGGAACTGAATTCAGCACAGATATACTATAGCCTATTGTTGAACACACACAACTTAAACTACAAAAATACAGTATTGCCTTTAAAACTGATCTGATTTACTGTCCCAGCTATCCAACGATAAGTCATTCTTGTCATATAGAAGTATGTCTGTATTCACTTTACCTGTATTCTCAGTTTTCTGAAATATTCTACCTCTCAATTTGTAGTTTCCAAAAGTCATAGGAGCAGAATTAGGCCATTTAAACCCAAAGGGTTTGCCCCACCATTCCATTTTGGCTGATTTATTATCCCTCTCAACCCCATTTGCTTCCCCTGGTCAGGAACCTTTCACAAACATACTAATGAATAATCTATCAATCTCCACTTTACACATCCCCAATCACTTAGCTTCACAGCTGTCTGTGGCAAGCAATTCCACAGATTCACCACCTTCTGGCTCGAGAAATCCCTCCTCATCCCTGTTGTAAAGGGACATACTTCTACTCCAAGGCTGTACCGTCTGGTCCCAAACTCCACCACCACAAAATACATCCTCTCTACTTCAACTCTATCTAGGTCTTTCAATAACCATAAGCTTTCAATGTCCTTCTTTTCTCTTTACCAGAGCTATCAAAAGTGAGATACCTTCCTCCAGATAATGGCCTTCCAAAAAACACTTGTCGTCCTGGTGTTTCTCCTGCTGCTTGTTAACACTGAGTTTTCCAAAGCTCAAATGACCGGACATTTTGAACACAGATTAAACAGTAATGCAGAGGGAATTTCTTCACAGGTAGGATTGTCTTACCTCCACTTCTTTAACAGTGTTCATTGTTGAAATTGCCTGCAATCCCAAAAATTGAACAGGTTCAGGAACTCAAGTTCAAATTCAATTTTCTTCACAGATATACAACCAAACGAAACAACATTCCTCTACAACGTGCTCCAACCACAGAACATTGATCGCACAAAGCACATAAAACTAAATATTGTCAAAAATAAGTGAATAAAATATAATTCACAATGCATGCAGTGTGCAGCACATTAAAAAAACAACTAACAGTAAAGAACTCACTGTCTTGTGATGAGAGGTCGGGAGTGGCAGGGCATTCATTGGTTTTGTAACCTAATGAAAGAAGCTATTACCCAGTCTAGCAGTCATAGTCCTCAAGCTCCAGTACCTCCTTCCCGATGATTATAGGTCAAAGAGATTGGGAGATACGTGCAAGGGATCCTCAATGATGCTTTGGGCTTTGACTAAATCAAATGTGTCAGATCATTAATATTCCAAACAACATTTTATTTAAAGTCAAACATCTATTTTTTGATATAATGAACATACTGAAATGCAATAAAAAAACATTAATTTTTCCAAGTCAAATTGAGTTTATTCTTATTATCATAAATTCAGTGAGGTGCGGATTCAGTACCAAGGAAAATTTGCATGCAGCAACATCACAAAGATGAAGGGACAGACAGCACACAGAATATAGATTATGCATTAGCTCTTCCTTAAGTCATGCCATATGCAATAAAGTCGATTTGCCATCATGAGTATATATTTTCAGAAGTTAATTGGCTGGAATAGTAATGAATGGGAGATTGGTTTGACTAGACAAAATAGATGAATGTTACTTGAGGCAGGCATCCCCAACAGGGCTGAAAACAACGTCAATTACAATTTCCCACGAGAAGTTACTCACGGACAGTTATAGAAAATCGTGTTGGTCTTGCAATGGAAATGTTCCCATGATACTTCAGGGTTTATTCATCGAGAAGATACTTTGATTGATGCACAAGTGGGGTGGGAGGTGGACGGAAATTTTGGAAATATTTTCTGAGGAGCTGTCTGGTCAAATTAAATAGTGAGAACTGGTGCCGAATACTTTCCTGTGTTCAATGGTGGATGATGTTCACCAATGACGGACTGGGCCATATTTAGTACATATTACAGGCTTTTCCGTACAATGGCATTGATGCTTCCATATCAGGCCAAGATGAAACCAGTCAATAAACTCTCTAACAGACATCTGTAGAAATTTGTCAATGTTTCAGATAATAATTCAAATTTTGTCAAGCTTCCAAGAAAGCATAGCATTTTTGGTGACATTCCAAATCTCCTCAAATTCCTATTGAAATATAGCCGCCGTCACACCTTCTTTACAGCTGTATCAATATGTTGGGTCCAGGTTAGCTCCTCGGACATACTGGCCCCCAGGGGCTTTAAATGGCTCCCTCACTGCATTTCTGATCCCTCCATGAGGATTGGTGTGTGTCATTCACTCAACTATAATGTGTCATCTGTCCTCATACCCGAACTCTATATTCTCAAACCCGACCTCCGGAAAACACGGTGAGGAATTTTTCCATGGGCAAGAAAGTCAATGGTCTGAGATAACTGAGCTGCAAGTTGAATTCACAATTCTTTGTTTCTTGTCAATTCACAGGAAAATATGAGCGAAAGTCTGAGAAGCAGATTCCGACGACACAACAGGTGACTTTGTGGTTTGTTAGAAGTAAAGGTCTGTTAAGATCTATTAAGAACTGTGCATTCCAGTGATCCACCACTCTCTGAATAAAAAAAAAACCCTACGCCTCACATGCCCTTTGAACACACGCCTTCTCACTTTAAATGCCTGCCCTTTGATATTTGACATTTCAACCCCGGGAATCAGATACTCCCTGTCTACTCTATCTATGCCTCTTTTAAACTTATAAACCTTCATCGGAATTCCACACATGATCTGGTGCTCCAGAGGAAACAACTCACCGTCCTTTCCAATTGTATCCAGTCTCAATTGTAAGCTAAGCTTTCGCTGAGGAAATACAGCTCCAGTAATATGATTTTTATTTCTGCATGTGTGTGTGTGGCAAATATCCATCGACATTTCCTGGTACATGCTTCAGAGCATCGACTGATGATAAGAGGATGTTCACCATGACACTGGAGTAAACTCTAGATGTCTCATTCTCCTGTGTAGTAAAGGACTTCAGTTTGCTGCATCCTACTGCAAGTTCTGAGTTATCATAATTCAAAAATGAGCAATGCTAAAAGTTCACGTGCAACGGTTGTATTTATATTTTCTGCCCATTACACTACTGGTGTTTTTGGCAGCAATAAAGGTCTTCCTTCTCTGGCTGTGTTCAGTGCTTCCTTCATCATGTCAGTGTTACGCCTGTGACAATAGACAATAGGTGCAGTAGACCATTCGGCCCTACAAGCCTGCACCGCCATTTTGAAATCATGGCTGATCAATTACTATCAATACCCTGTTCCTGCTTTGTCCCCATATCTCTTGATTCCCTTATCCATGATACCTATCTAGCTCCTTCTTGAAAGCATCCAGAGAATTGGCCTCCACTATCTTCCAAGGCAGTGCATTCCAGACCCCCACAACTCTCTGGGAGAAGACGCTTTTCCTTAACTCTGTCCTAAATGACCTCCCCCTTATTCTCAAACCATGCCCTCTGGTACTGGACTCTCCCAGCATCTGGAACATATTTCCTGCCACTATCTAGTCCAATCTCTTAATAATCTTACATGCTTCAATCAGATCCCCTCTCAATCTCCTTAATTCCAGCGTGTACAAGCCCAGTCTCTCTAACCACTCTGCGTAAGACAGTCCAGACACCCCAGGAATTAACCTCGTGAATCTACGCTGCACTTCCTCTACAGCCAGGATGTCCTTCCTTAACCCTGAAGACCAAAACTGTACACAATACTCCAGGTGAGATCTCATCAGGGCTCTGTACAAATGCAGAAGGATTTCCTTGCTCTTGTACTCAATTCCCTTTGCAATAAAGGCCAACATTCCATTAGCCTTCTTCACTGCCTGCTGCACTTGCTCATTCACCTTCAGTGACTGATGAACAAGGACTCCGAGATCTCATTTTATTGCTCCATTACCCAACTCTAAACCGTTCAGATAATAATCTACCTTCCTGTTCTTACTCCCAAAGTGGATAACCTCACACTTATTCACATTAAACGCCATCTGCCTAGTATCTGCCCACTCAGCCAGCCTATCTGTCACCCTGAATTCTCCCAGCATCCTCATCACATGTCGTACTGCCATCCAGCTTAGTATCATCAGCAAATTTGCTGATGTTATTTTTTATGCCTTCATCCAAATTATTAACGTAAGTGGTAAACAGCTGTGGTCCCAATACCGAGCCCTGTGGCACCCCACTAGTCACCACCTGCCATTCCGAGAAACACCCATTCACACCTACCCTTTGCTTTCTATCTGCCAACCAGTGTTCTATCCATGTAAATGCCTTCCCCCCGATGCCATGAGTTTTGATTTTACCCACCAATCTTCTATGTGGGACCTTATCAAATGCCTTCTGAAAATCAAGGTACACTACATCCACTGCATCTCCCCCGCCTAACTTCCTGGTTACTTCCTCGAAAAACTCCAACAGATTAGTCAAGCATGATTCACCCTTGGTAAATCCATGCTGGATCGGGCCAATCCTATCACTCCTATCTAGATATGCCACTATTTCATCCTTAATAATGGACTCCAGCATTTTTCCCACCACCGATGTCAGGCTGACAGGTCGATAGTTCTCTGTTTTCTCCCTCTTCATTTTTGAGAATTGCAAGATCGCTATTAAGTCAGGGTAGGAGACCCAGGAAATGAGAGAGAGAAGTTTGGAATGTCCTGGCCCCCAGCGATACAAAGCCACGGAAAAGGTCATTGTTTCTTGGAGGCGGAATTGTGTATTGAGTACTCTGCTTCATGGAAGCCCTCAGGCAACGTGGGCAGGTTAGGGGATGGCATCATTCCACCCTGAGTGACATCTGAGACCCTATGAGTGGGGATAAAAGAGGGTCTGGGGAACAGCTCCTTGAGACGCACCAGAAGAAAGGCTAGAACTCCTGTAACAGCGTAATAGTGAAAGCCGGCAGAAAAGCCCACGTAGAAATATAGAAATATAAAACCATAAATAATTAAATAATAATAAATTATGCCAAGTGGAAGTAATCAGTGATTCATAGTCATTTTATTCGTGACAACATTAATTCGTTATCTGCTAAGCACTGTTTCTGAGTTTAGTCTATTCATTTACTATATTAATAATTCACATGTCAAGACAAGACAAGGTAAAGGAGCAGAAGTAGGCCATTCGGCCCCTTGAGTCTGCTCCGCCACTTCACCATGAAGTTAAGTATTCTCCCATCTCCAATTTCCGACTTTTTCCCCATATTCCTTGATACCCTGACTAATTAGATTCCCATCAATCCCCTCCTTAAACACCCTCAATTATTGGGCCTCCACACTGCATGTGGCAGCGAATTCCATAATTCCACGACCATGATGCCTCAAACAGAATTACAGGACAATGAGTTCCAATCAATTTGCAATCAATGCCCACATTACACAATAATCCGTTTTGCTTTGGTATCATACTACAAACTTTCTCAATGTTTCTGTTGACATGTCACTCATTAAGTGAATACCAAATCGTCAGTCCTGTTGTAGTGATTTGAACTGCTTTGTAATTTAATTAAAATTGTCATTTGATAACGTATATTGATAACTTTCAACAAAAGTAATCAGTCTATAATATTAGCTAAGCAGAGTCTGCTGTGTCACATATCGGGGAATGTTTCTGTTCTCTTGATAAAACTAGATCTATGTAAAGGCAACAAAGGAGCACATTATGAACTTTAATTAATATTGTATAATACAATAGTTGTATCTAGTCTCAATTGTAAGCCAAGCTGACACTGAGGAAATACAGCTCCAGAAATAATATTTTTATTTCTGCAAGGAGTATGTGTGTGTGGCAAATATCAAGCAGCATTTTTTGGTGCATGATTCAGAGCACACGACTGATGATAAGAGGATGTTCACCACGACATTGGAGTAAATTCCAGATGTCTCTTTCTTCTGTGCAGTAAAGGAATTAAATTTTCTGCATCCTACTATAAGTTCTGAGTTATCATAATTCGAAAACAAACAATGCTGAAAGACAAATGCAACTGTTCTATTTATATTTTCTGCCCATTACACTACCGGTGTTTTTGGCAGCAATAAAGGTCTTCCTCTCTGGTTGTGTCCAGGGCTTCCTTCATCATGTCAGTACTTCCACTTAGTTTTCTCTACTGTCTAGTATGCATTTCATGTGGAGACTCAGGAATACAGTTACACTCAGATGTAGAATTATTCTTTATTGCTTTTCCAGACCAGTTTTGATTTACCAGTCTGAATTTTTATTGCTGAACTGAAACCCTGAACGGGCAGGACCCATGGACATATCTTCGCCTGGCCGCTACTTATTGACCTGTTAGGTATGGCTGATACTACCAAGAGCTAAAGCAGAAGGCCCTGACTCCAGACAAAATAGAACTCAGTGTCATTGAGGCACATGGTCCTTCAAACCTGATGACATGTCTGTGGTCTTCTTGCTGCCCTTTATTTATTGCCATCCCTTATTTCAAGCATTGGCACAATTTAACATTCATCATAATCCACTTCCTCTTGTTCCAAACCTTTATGTGTCAGGTTTTTTTTTATCCTATTCAATATTAATCATTTGTTGTATTCCAGGTTTTAAGGTACTATGCTTTCAGTAACAAATGAATATTTCTGAACTTGTGTTGTAGATGGCGAGCTGCCCAAAAGGAACGAGCACTCCCAGCAATGATCCATCGGAAGGAATTCAGTCTGCCAGAAACTTCAGTCAGACAGACAGACTGAACGACATACTTTATGGATCCCGAAGGAAATTGGGTCTCGTTACATTCATACTAAGCAGGAATTGTGTAGAAATATAGCAATATTTAACCAGAAATAATTAAATAATTATAAATTATGCCAAGTAGAAATAATCAGTGATTCATAGTCACTTTATTTGTGACAACATTAATTCGTCATGAGCTAAGTACTGTCTCTGTTATAGTCTATTCGTTTACTCTATTAATAATTCATATTACATTTCAAGCAAGGTAAAGGTGCAGAAGGAGGCCATTCGACCCATTGAGTCTGCTCTGCCACTCCACCATGAGCTGAACTATTCTCCCATCTAGATCCAATTTCCGACTTTTTCCCCATATCCCTTGATACACTGACTAATTAGATACCTATCAATCTCCTCCTTAAGCACCTTCAATGATTGGGCCTCCACACTGTATGTGGCAACGAATTCCATAATTCCTCCACCATCTGGCTAAAAATATGTACCTTTTGCGATAATTTGATGAGAATGCCAGTAGGATAGATAAAGGGGATGCAGTGTATTTTGTATATCTGGGCGTTAAGAGGTCCTTTGACACAAGTGCCACACAGAAGGCTGCGCATTTAATTAAGAGCCCATGGTATTACAAGAATGTTACTAACATGGGTAGTACATTGGCTGATTGGTAGGAGGCAGCGAGTGGGAATAAATGGATCCTGTTCTGGTTGGCTGCCAGTGGCTAGTGGTGATCCGCAGGGTTCCTATGGGGCCACTTACTTTTATGCTGTATATGATGACTTAGATGAAGGAATAGATGGCTTTCCTGCCAGGTTTGCAGATATTAGGAATATTGGTGGAGGGACATGAAATGTTGAGGAAACAGATATTATAGAAACATAGAAACACGGAACTACTGCACAATACAGGCCCTCCAGCCTACAAAGCTGTGCCGAACATGTCCTTACCTTAGAAATTTTGCATTATGCCGATGACCTTTTGCTTTATATTCCTAATGTTGAGACTTTATTAGCTATCGTACATTCTTTTGTCTCCAGTTTTAGTCAGTATTCAGGATAAGAGTGAACTTATTCTATTGAATCATTTAGTATCAATTAATACTAACCTTCCTTTTAAAATTGTAAGAAATAAACTTACTTATTTGGATGGAACAATTACTAAGAACCATAAATAGTTATTTAAAGAAAATTTGGGCCTGGGACCCCAAGATCCCTCTGATCCTCCTCACTGCCAAGAGTCTAGGCATTAACTCTACATTCTGCCATCATATTTGACCTACCAAAATGAACCAGGCCACACTTATCTGGGTTGAACTCCATCTACCATTTCTCAGCCCAGTTTTGCATCTTATTAATGCCTCATCTCATTAAATTACCTCGTCTCAGTCATTTATAAAAATCACGAAGAGTTGGAGTCCCAGAATAGATCCCTGAGGCACAACACTGGACTCTGGCCTCCATGCAGAATATGACCCGTCTCCAAGCACATTTTGCCTTCTTGGGGTAAGTCAGTTCAGGATCCACAAAGCAGTGTCTCCTTGGATCCCATGTATCCTTACTTTCTCATGGGGTTGAGGAGGAGATAAAACAAAGGATCATCAGTGATTGAATGGCAGAGCTGATTCAATGGGCCAGATTATCTCATTCTGCTCTTATGTCATATGGTCTTAAATAAGTACGTCTAAAATTAATTATTTATAATAATTTTGTGTTTAATGGGGACAATCTCAAGAGCACAGATATTAGGTATGGTGAATAAATGTTGCCAATATCAGTAGTAACCACTTCCAGTCTTACAATAAATGCTAATGAAGAACACATTGTTTGTATGCTTCATTGATTGTTAATTATTATTACAAGTGTTGCACTATTTCACATTTCTTTAACACACATTATACAGTGTTGAACTTCTATTGGCTGGAACTTTTGGTAGTGACACTAAGTTTCTGACCTTGTGCTGTTGATCAGATTTAACCCAGATGCTCACTGTAACTTGCGGAGAAGATATTCCTGATGTCACTTTCAGGGTCTATGGTGCAGCTGTCTGAAAAAAATGAACAGCACAAATGTCATTATTGTAATCGACATACGGCAACATACATCATCTCCAATATCTATATGATTTTCACTCCAATGGAAGAACTGCAGGAACGAGACTGCAGGATTTTCTGGGATTTGAAATCAGATGGTGTCATTCTCGTAAATGCTTATGTAGTGTTCTCGCACAGCTGTAAAATAACTCTGAACTAAACACCAAGCATAAACCAATCAATGAGGCGGTCCCAGTAAGATTAACCATTTAATGTTCACTCTTCCACATTAAGGTATGGTGAAAACTGTTGATAAAACAATACAAAAAACATACTGTATTTGTTTCCTTCTTGACATCACATTTACATCATAAACACTTGCAAAAGTAAAACGACAACAACAATCTTACATTGAAGTGCAACATACAGTCAGAATCTACCCATGCCATTGACTGGCTTTAAATACATTTCAACACAAACTATCCGCAACGCTTTAAATAACAAAAAACATAAACTTTATCAATCATCATTACTTTTAACAGAATCAGCGTTAACATTTTTAATTCAACATATCGATTATCTCATGAACTTAGGGCGTTGATTCACTAATGTTTCTCGTGCGTAGAAAGAAAACTTTTCTCGCGCTGATACTGTACACATAAGCCCCCTCCTTCCTGTTTCTCCAAACCGGTATTCTCCCACAACACACGGCGAAACCGGGAGTGACGTCATCGCATGCCGCTATATATCACAGAAAACGAATTTACTTTAAACAACCTTAACTTTAACTAGAAAATGATAACAAACAAATTACTAAAGCAAAAGTATAATAAACTAAACAAATGCCTTAAAGGCAACACAGCTTAAGATCTCAAATGACTGCTCCGAAGATAAAATAATTGGTTATTTGGGGAAAGAAACAAGTATATATAATAAAGTTATTACGAACTCCGTGGAGCATGTGGGGATCTTCAGATATACAGGCACTCTCGCTTTCTTTCTTTTTTTTCATTTTCTTTTTTTCTGTAGGGTTGTTAGAGGGGAGGGGCTAAGGGTATATTTGTTTTTCTTTCTGTAATTATTTGAAAACGCAATAAAAACGTTTTAAAAAGAGGATCATTAAAAAAGGTCATTTAGTACAGAGTTATGGAAAAACTTCTTCTCCAAGAGAGTTGTGGGGGTCTGGAATGCACTGCCTCGGAAGGTAGTGGAGGCTTTCAAGGAGCTAAATAGGTATCTTATTGATAGGGGAATCAAGGGATTAGGGGACAAGGCAGGAACAGGGTATTGATAGTAATTGATCAGGCATGATCTCAAAATGGCGGTGCAGGCTCGAAGGGCTGAATGGTCTACTTCTACACCTATTGTCTATTGTCACAGGCGTAACACTGACATGATGAAGGAAGCCCTGAACACAGCCAAAGAAGGAAGACCTTTATTGCTGCCAAAACACCAGTAGTGTAATGGGCAGAAAATTTAAATAAAACAGTTGCACCTGAACTTTTAGCATTGCTCATTTTCGAATTATGATAACTCAGAACCTGTAGTAGGATGCAGCAAATTGAAGTCCTTTACTATACAGGAGAAGGAGACATCTGGAGTTTACTCCAGTGTCATGGTGAGCATCCTCTTATCATCAGTCGATGCTCTGAAGCATGTACCAGGAAATGTCGACGGATATTTGCCACACACACACATGCTCCTTGTAGAAATAAAAATCATATTTCTGGAGCTGTATTTCCACAGCGTCAGTCTGGCTTACAATTGAGACTGGATACAATTGGAAAGGACGGTGAGTTGTTTCCTCTGGAGCACCATAGCCTGAGGGGAATTCCGATGAAGATTTATAAGTTTAAAAGAGGCATAGATAGAGTAGACAGGGAGTATCTGATTCCCGGGGTTGAAATGTCAAATACCAAAGGGCAGGCATTTACAGTGAGAAGGCGTGTGTTCAAAGGGCATGTGATGGGTAGGGTTTTATTTATTCAGAGAGTGGTGGATCACTGGAATGCACAGTTCTTAATAGATCTTAACAGACCTTTACTTCTAACAAACCACAAAGTCACCTATTGTGTCGTGGGAATCTGATTCTCAGACTTTCGCTCATATTTGAATTGACAATTAACAAAGAATTGTGAAGTCAACTTGCTGCTCAGTTATCTCAGACCATTGACTTTTTGCCCATGGAAGAATTCCTCAACGTGTTTTCCGGAGTTCGGGTATGAGGACAGATGACACATAATAGTTGAGTGAATGACACACACTGATCCTCATGGAGGAATCAGAAATGCAGTGAGGGAGCTATTTTAAGATCCTGGGTGCCAGTATGTCCGAGAGCTAACCTGGACCCAAAATATTGATACAGCTGTAAAAAAGGTGTGACGGCGGCTATATTTCAATAGGAATTTGAGGAGATTTGGAATGTCACCAAAAACGGTATGCTTTCTTGGAAGCTTGACAAAATTTGAATTATTATCTGAAACGTTGATTAATTTCTACAGATGTCTGTTAGAGAGTTTATTGACGAGTTTCATCTTGGCCTGATATGGAAGCATCAATGCCATTGTACGGAAAAGCCTGTAATAAGTACTAAATATGGCCCAGTCCGTCATTGGTGAACCTCACCCACCATTGAATACAGGAAAGTATTCGGCACCAGTTCTCACTATTTAGTTTGACCAGTCAGCTCCTCAGAAAATATTTCCAAAATATTACCCCGTCCACCTCCCACCCCTCTTGTGCATCAATCAAAGTATCTTCTCGGTGAATAAACCCTGAACTATCATGGGAACATTTCCATTACAAGACCTACACGATTTTGTATAACTGTCCGTGAGTAAAGTCTCGTGGGAAATCGTAATTGACAATGTTTTCAGCACTCTTGGGGATGCCTGCCTCAAGTGACATTCATCTATTTTGTCTAGTCAAACCAATCTCCCATTCATTACTATTCCAGCCAATTAACTTCTGAAAATATATACTCATGATGGCAAATCGACTTTATTGCATATGACATGACTTAAGGTAGATCTAATGCATAATCTATATTCTGTGTGCTGTCTGTCCCTTCATCTTTGTGATGTTGCTGCATGCAAATTTTCCTTGGTACTGAATCCGTACCTCACTCAACTTATGATAATAAGAATAAACTCAATTTGACTTGGAAAAATTAATGTTTTTTTATTGCATTTCAGTATGTTCATTATATCAAAAAATAGATGTTTGACTTTAAATAAAATGTTGTTTGGAATATTAATGATCTGACACATTTGATTTAGTCAAAGCCCAAAGCATCATTGAGGATCCCTGGCACATATCTCCCAATCTCTTTGACCTATAATCATCGGGAAGGAGGCACTGGAGCTTGAGGACTATGACTGCTAGACTGGGTAATAGGCTTCTTCCATTAGGTTACAAAACCAATGAATGCCCTGCCACAACCGACCTCTCATCACAGGACAGTGAGCTCTCTACTGTTAGTTGTTTTTTTAATGTGCTGCACACTGCATGCATTGTGAGTTATATTTTATGCACTTATTTTTGACAATATTTAGTTTTACGTGCTTTGTGCGATCAATGATCTGTGGTTGGAGCAAGTTGCAGAGGAATGTTGTTTCGTTTGGTTAAAGAAGTGGAGCTAAGACAATCCTACCTGTGAAGAAATTCCCTCTGCATTACTGTTTAATCTGATATCAAGTCGTCTGACCCCTCGGGCTTTGGAAAACTCAGTGTTAACAATCAGCAGGAGAAACACCAGGACGACCAGTGTTTTTTGGAAGGCCATTATCTGGAGGAAGGTATCTCACTTTTGATAGCTCTGGTAAAGAGAAATGAAGGACATTGAAAGCTTATGGATATTGGAAGACCTAGATAGAGTTGAAGTAGAGAGGATGTATTTTGTGGTGGGGGAGTTTGGGACCAGACGGTACAGCATTGGAGTAGAAGTATGTCCCTTTACAACAGGGATGAGGAGGAATTTCTCGAGCCAGAAGGTGGTGAATCTGTGGAATTGCTTGCCACAGACAGCTGTGAAGCTATGTAATTGGGGATGGATAAAGCGGAGGTTGATAGATTATTCATTAATATGTTTGTGATAGGTTCCGGAGCAGGGGAAGCAAATGGGGTTGAGAGGGATAATAAATCATCCAAAATGGAATGATGGGCAGACCCGTTGGTTCTAAATGGCCTAATTCTGCTCCTATGACTTTTGGAAACTACAAATTGAGAGGGAGGATATTTCAGAAAACTGAGAATACAGGTAAAATGAATACAGACATACTACTATATGACAAGAATGACTTATCTTTGGATAGCTGGGACAGTAAATCAGATCAGTTTTAAAGGCAATACTGTATTTTTTCTAGTTTAAGTTGTGTGTGTTCAACAATAGGCTATAGTATATCTGGGCTGAATTCGGTTCCCACATATTGTCTTGTACAATCAGACACTGTCACTGAAGTTAATAGATTATCTGCAGAAGTACAGACTCTGGTAGCCTTGAAGACAACTTTGGGACACCTTTCAATTGTAGATAGAATAATATTAAAATTACTATTCTCTTCTTTAATCACAGAGAGTATGAATTTAGATTCCATTCAGTATGAGCTGCAAGTTCCTGTACTGCTGCCTTTGCTGAGCTGATTGTTTTCCATTTCCCTAAAGTTGTTTCTATGCTGAGTTCTTAACAGTGTCAAGAGTGACAAGGTGGTGTGATTATTTCCTTGAGGCTATAGCGTGGGTTTGAGGTCCAATCGAGTGAACAGTTCAAATTCTAGGATGCTATTTCAATGCCATCCTGAATGAATCCAGGCAGATATGTTAAAGCCTCTTGAGTGATTTCCATATACCTTGGAAAAGATGAGCAAGTTCTCCCTGGTTTTGAGTCATTTTCCTTTCTATCAGGGCATAACATTGCTGCATGTGTGAGGTTGGTTGCTGTGTTTCCAATTTATCAGAAACTCTACTTCTAAAATACCTCAATGACAGAGAAATGGTTCAGGACAGCCCAAGCAGAGCATAATACATTCAGTGGCCACTTTATTAGGAACACCCGTACATCCCATTACACTTGTTAGTGCCGATATCTCATCATCCAATATTGTCGATGAAACTTAATGCATAAAAGCATGCAAGAATGGTCAAGAGATTCATTTGTTCTTGAGACCAAACAACAACATGGGAGAGAAATGAGATCTTAGTGACTTTGACCATGGATTGATCATTTGTACCAGGCAAGGTGGATTGAGAATATCAGAGCCTTCAGCGACTTTCATGTACAAGTGTTTAAAGCGTTTAAAGATAAGTCATTTGATCATTGGCAGTTCTATCAGTGAAAACGTTTGTTTCTGTGATATGTCAGACTGTTTAAGCTGACAGAAAGGTGCTATTAAATTACCACATGTTAAATCAATGGTGTGCAGAAGAACATCTCATGAACAGGGAATGACGAAACTAATTTAACGTCATTGCTGCTTGTGTGGTTTAAGAGCCAAAATGTCTAATGATATTGTGAGAGATTTAAAATACTAAATGGAATCTTTACCTTGAGTTTAGAAATAGCAAATTGTAAATCGCAAAGGATTTAACCAACAGCTACAAGGTAACTGTCAAATGGGCCAGTTTGCTATGAAAATGCTTTGAGAACAAAGGAGAACATAGAACAATGAAGAGTACAGCACAACAGCAGGCCATTAGGGCCACAATGTTGTGATGAACTAGCTATAAAGCAAATCAAAAACACCCAAACACTAATCCTTCCTGCCTATACCATGTCCATACCCTCCATCTTCCTGTAATCCTCTATCAGATCACCCCTCAGCCTTTGGAGCTCCAGTGGAAACAACATTTTATTACGCCTCCTGTGATAGCGCACACCCTCTAAATGAAGCAGCATCCTGGTAAACATATTCTTCACCCTCTCCAAAGCCTCCACATCCTTCCAAGTGTGGGGCGACCAGTACTGTATGCAGTCATCCAGATGTGGCCCAACAAGAGTCTTACAAAGTAGGAACATGACTATTGAGCTAAATGCTTCGAATAATAAATGCAAGCATGTTGTAAGCCTATTTCAAAACAACATACCATCTTGTGTAGCTACTTACAAATAGCAATGAACTAGGATGCCATGATCTCTCTGCTCAGCAACACCAAAGGACCTTGCCCATAACAGTGTTCTGTCTTGCGTTTGCCTTACTGAGGTGCAATTCGTCACATTTATCTGGGTCAAATTCCATTTGCCATTTCCCAGCCTATATCTGCAATTGATCTACATTTTGCTGTATTTATTGCCAGTCCTCCACACTATCCACAGCTCTATCAATTGTTTCATCATCTTCCAATTTACCAATGAAGCCATCTACATTTAATGCTTGACAATAATTATTTCTGAAAGACTCAGAAAAATCAGATGTACCTGTAACAAAGAAATGGAAGTTGCTTTCTTTGAGCTGCTGTATCAGATTTAGGTGGTTGTCCCCTATATATTGTGATTCAGGGAGGGGAGGAACCTCAAGTGGAGTATTTTGCAATGGCGCAAATAGTTTCTATTTGGATAGACATGTTTGTGAGGAGTAATCAATGCACTGTGACTATGAACAATCAGTTCATATCTGAGTGTATTCAAATGGGGATTTTATATCCTCACTGTGCCTGGAGATGAAATCCACATATTTACAGATCAAAGTGAACACTCTTACTGTCAGGAGAAGTAAGTAGTAAGAAGTAATGTTTTCTTTTCTTCTTGACCAGCCTTTGTACACCAGAGTTTCTGCACACTACCATCACTTCCGTGTCTCATTGGAACGTAACTATTGCAGAACTTCACTCAAGTATTCCCTGAACATTTGCCTTACTTCCGTACTTTTCCTTGAGAGCATTTGTTTCCAATTTCCTGCCTGATAGCCTCATAATCCCCCTTATTCCAATTAAATGCTTTTCTAACTTGTCTGCTCCGATATCTCTCCAATGATATTGTAAAGGAGACAGGATTATATTCACTATCTTCAAAATGCTCTCCTACTGAGAGATCTGACACCTGACCAAGTTCATTTCCCAATACCAAATCAAGTGCAGCCTCTCCTCTTGTAGGCTTAACTACGTATTGTGTCAAGAAGCCTTCCAGAACACACCTAACAAGCTCCACCTCATAAAAACCCTTGCTCTAGAGAGATGCTAATCTATATTTGGCAAATTAAAATTTCCCATCATGACAACTCTGTTATTCTTACACCTTTCCGGAATCTGTTTCCCTATCTGCTCCTCGATATTGCTGGTAATATAGGCTCTGCCCTTCTCCATTGACTGTTTTGGGTGATTTTCACTGATTTTGAAGGGCCGTGCCACACACAGCCAGACTGTTGCAATACAATGCTCTCCTCTAAGGTATGAGCAGAATGGTGGGTAAATATTCGATGGAGCAGAAACAAGTGGGGTCAGCAAAAAGGAGGCTCTAGATGTGATGGAGGCTCGAGTTGATGGGGAGTAGAAAGATGGAACCAGAGCAGGAGGATGAGGCTACAAATGAAAGTTCAGCAACATCTGGAAACTGATTGACTGAAAAAAAAGAGGTTTATGTTTGCAAAATGCTGGCGGGTCTCAGTAGCCCCAGCAGCATCTATGCAGAGGAATAAATCGTGAATATTATGGGCCCAAACACTTCATCCTACCTAGACTGTTTATTTCTCTGCTGAGATGCTGCCTGACTTGCTGAGCTCCTGCAGTACTTTGTGTGTTACTTTGCAGTTTATTCTCAGCATCTGCCGAACCTCGAGTCTCATATCTGCAGTGGGACTTTGACAGTTGTCATACAGAATGCCTGTTGACATTGAGTAATAAAGAGGAGAAAATCTGCAGTTATTGAAATCCAAGAACACACAAAATACTAGAGAAACTCAGCAGGCCAGGCAGCATCTGTGGATAAAGTACAGTTTACATTTTGGGCCAAGATTCTTCAGTAGGACTGGGGAACAAACAATGAGGAGTAAATTTAAAGGTGGGGGAGGGGGAGAGAAACACAAAGTGATAACTGGAACTGGGAGAGTGAGAGATGAAGTAAGGAGCTGGGAAGTTCATTGGTGAAAGAGCTACAGGGCTGGAGAAGGGCAAGTCTGATAGGAGAGAACAGAAGGCCGTGGAAGAAAGAAAAGTGGGGGTGGGAGAAACACCCGAGGGAGGTGATGGGCAGGCGACAAGAGGGAAAAGTGGATGGGGAATGATGAGGGAGGGGAGGCATGACCGGAAGATCAAGAAATCGATGTTCATGCCATCAGATTGGAGGCTGACCAGCAAGAATACAAGGTGTTGTTCCTCCTACCTGAATGTGGCCTCATCGCGACAATATAGGAGGCGATGGATTGACATTTCCACTGACTATATTGTTTCTGGAAGCTTGCTGTGTTGAAGTAGATGCTGAGATTTCTGCATAAAAACATTGACTGCTTTTGGGACATGTGCTGTTGAACCAGCAGTTGTCCCCTCAAACTAATCCAGTATATTAACAACAACATGTCCCCTCCCTTTTCCAAAATATAATTCAACCACTCTAATACCATATATCCCATATGTTTACACAAATGGGACATCAGGAATATTGGTCTATAACTAGGAGGATCCAACAGGGGTTTACCAGGATCCTGAATAGACACTACAATTGCAATTTTCCATGAGGAGGGAAGATGGCCTGAATGCCAAATAGGATTCAAAAATGTAATATTATCTCCAAAGAGCTCTGGCCATACGTTTAAACATGCAATAACTTATATCATCCTTTCCTGGAGCCGTCAGCCCTGTATTAATAATCGTTTTCCTAAATTCACACAAATAAAACTCTACATCACTGTCATTGCTACAGCAGGTTTCCAACACGTCTGGGTATTCACTTAACAGCTTATCCCTACATTGTTTAGTCTCTTCATTATTTTGATTATGAGTTACAGCAAATGACCAAGCCAGTAACTAAACCCTCTCTGTTTCAGTCACAATTGTATCACCTTCTTTAATCAATACTGGGAACCCTATGAATCCCTCACCCCCACTTTCTTAATCATTCCCCTAACACCTCCAAGTTTAATAGTCCTTCGAATTCTAGCACAATATGACCTCTAGTAAATATTTTTCACAACCTTCATTACTTTCCTCACCACGGCCTGTGACCTGTTACACTTAATAAGATCACGCGGACAGTGATACTTCTTAACTTTCCAAAATGCCACATTTTTCTCAATAATTGCCTCTGCACACTCCTCCGTCCACCATGGTACAGCTTTTCTCCTATTAATGCACTTTTTAATATGAGTCTCTTCCAGCAAATTTGAGGAATAACGTGACAACCTTTCTTTGCAGAAATCGACATCATGCTCACCATTCCATCCACACAGATGTTCCATTCATCACATAAAACATTAAAACTTCTCCAATTTGCTTTACCGAAATTCCACCTCCTCAAAGTGGCATCTTGGTCTAAACCCAGGCTTATAAATAGAGGAAAATGATCACTCCCCAATGTTTCATCTCCCATGACATACCACCCACTCACTGCAGCATGAATGTTTGAAACCAAAGTTAAATTTACAGCAATTTCAGAACTATTATGGACATTAAATCTCATAACTCTCCAACCAGTTAGACACAGTGAAATATCTAAAACTCTTCTGCATTTCAAACCAGCACCATCATTCTGAGAATAAGCCCACAGTTAAGTCTATGCATTAAAATCCCCAACCATACAACCCTTAGTGAGCTGGAGCTACATATACTCTAACACATCAATCGAAAGCTTTCCACCATGGTTATAATAATATACCTCTTTAATGTCGCTCCATGTTGAATCAAATACTTCTACAAGTGTCTCATACATTTCATTCACATCCACAACTGTACGCCTTCTCCCTTTCTGTATAAAATTTGCAATAGCACCTTCTCTACCAAATAATCCATCACGCCTTATTACAATATAATCCTGGAAGGAAGAATTTAAATGTGGGAAACCAGGTTTCCTGAATGCATACAACGTCAGATAAATTTGATAAATCAGAAATAAACTTGGAGTCTTGACCGTGAAAAATTCTGGCTTCCGGAAATATGCGTATTCTCCCTTCATATACAGTCTGGAGAAATGTAGCGGGACGTTTATGATTGGTGAAACAGATTTAAACTAAGTGTAGTTAATATTGCCACGGTGTCTGGAGATTTAGTTCACCGATTTCTTTCAATTGATAAATGTTCGCGGACGGTCATTGTGTAAACTCAAGTCAGTTTACCAGCGGATGGCCCTTCAGAAAGTGAAGCTTTAACAAATACAGTGCGAACAAACCGTGAGTGTTCAGCTCTCGTGTTGGAATGGGGTTAAGAGAAGTAACCAAAATGGGCCAAAACTCAAAGAACCGCATTCTCCACGGTAATTAAAACAGAAGCAACAATTAGTGTCTTCTTCAGAGAAACCTGATGACCGAGAGGAAATGACAGCGAAGGGGTGCGTCACGATTCCGTGCCTGTGCAGTACGCAGGAATGTAACAGAGAAATCGGGATTCTGCTGAATAGTGGACAGCAATTTCTGAGTAACGGAGATAAGATTCTGAATGAGCGCATCATAAAGCAATTTTCAAACTTACCTCAAGTCCATTTCTCAATATTTTGTAACTCTTTTAATGAAACCGTGAGTGGCTCTTAAAAGATCCTTTGATTTTCCCGTTTGTTTTGTCAGTAAACTTGTCTTCAGTTGGAGCTGGTGTACTTGGTCATCGCCATTTTCCCTTCGGACACGGCGTGCTTGGCCAGCTCCCCGGGCAGCAGCAGGCGCACGGCGGTCTGGATCTCCCGGGAGCTGATGGTGGACCGCTTGTTGTAGTCGGCCAGGCGGTAAGCCTCACCCGCGATGCGCTCGAAGATATCGTTCACGAATGAATTCATGATGCTCATGGCCTTGGAGGAGATGCCGGTGTCGGGGTGAACCTGCTTCATCACTTTGTAACTCTCCTTCCTCGACCTCTTGCCAGACTTGCTCGCCGGTTTGGACGGAGCTTTCTTGGCGCCCTTCTTGGGAGCGGGTTTCGGTGGATCAGGCACTTCCCCGTCGGTTTCAAACACAATAATAATCAGAAACTGTTCGGAGCTCGGACTAAATGGGCAGCGCACAAAATGGTATGTTAATTAGAATGGCGACGCTGAGCATTCCGATTGGCTGCTTGGAGAAAGGAATCACCAAGCGGAACGCTGGGGGATGGGAAGCGGCACCAATGTGTGACGGTTCGCGCTGCGTTTAATACAGGAGGAAGGACAGAGGGCAGAGACAGGCGGGGGTGCGGGCTGCAATTGAAAAGGGAAACGCAAATTTCAAAAGCAGTACGAAAATAAAATTAGATGAAATATTGTAAAATTAAACACGAAGACGTTCAGTTCATGACACAGGGCAGCAGGAGAGCGAAGGAGAGATTTGGACATTTCAAAGTCAAGTTCAAATCGAGTTTATTTATGCACACAGGAGAAAGGAACAACGGATTTGTAGCAGCATCACAGACACATTTCATCAGACACAACATTGACAAGAAACACTGGAATTATATATGAATTATACCAACATATTCAAATAGACAGAGGACTATCAGAACAAAATCAAAATAACAAAGAGATTATGCGGGCAGTCGGAGAATCACCCCTCTTGTGCTTCTTCATCTCGTCACTCTCGATTCAGTCTCATGCAACGCTGCCACATTGATCCGGCCCATGCCTTCATCCACCAGGTCCAACACTTGCCTTTGTTGGATCTTACTCCTCCGTACACTCGGCTTCGGGTTTGTGGGTGTGTGGCCAGGGTTAGAAGCGGTGGGTGCCCCTTCTTAGGATTGGGTTTGAGGGTAGGGCTGGTGGATGTATATGTGAGGCTGGAAGAGATAAAGCTGTGGAGTTTAGTATGGTGAGATATGTGGGACTATGGTGGATAGGGTAGTGTAGTGCAGCCACTTTAATCTAGCCGATGCCTTTCATTAACGTGGCCTGACTCCCACTTGGCTTAAAGAACCGGGTGTGCAAAGGGACACATCATCAGTACTGCAACCTGGGGTCATTGGGGGTTTCGGGTCGTTAATCATGAGACTCTCTTACCCAGGTGACCGAGCCAGGGTTGATCAGACCCAGCTTGTGTTTATCCCATGGACCAAGATAATCAGAGGCACTGTAATTCTGCAAGTTGTGGGTAGTTTCGAACTTGTTACTTGGCTGTATTTTGACCATTTGGAGAGTACAATATTCTGAGGCCTTGTAATCAGGCTTTACCTCCTCGTAAGGTTCCACTTTCCTGCTTTAAATTTACATCTGTCTTTATTTTGCATCTGTGTGCCTGGGATTGCATGGGTTAATGATTGAGGTTTGCAGATTTGTCCATTATTCCAAAATACAAAAATCTCTGAAATCCAGAACCTTTTCTGCTGACATGACGTCACAAATGGTGAATTTTACCAGGATTAAATGGCTTGTCATATGAAAAGCGTTTCCTAGCTCTGGGCCTCTCTTCCCCGTGACGTTGGAGAAAGAAGGGTTGCCGAATTGAAACCTATCAAATAGTGGAAGAGCTTGATTGAGTGGATGTGGAGAGGATTTTTCCTGTGGTGGGAGTGTCTAAAGCCAGACCACACAGCTTCAAAATAGAATATCCTTTCAGAATGGAGAGGAGGAGGAATTCCTTCAGCCAGAGAGTGGTGAATCGGTGGAGTTTTTTGCAACAGGCAGCAGGAGAGGCCAAATCACTGGGTGTAGGCAGAGATTCATAGATTCTTTAGTGGTCAGGGCATAAAGGGATACAAGGGCAGATAAGAGGTAAGAGGATAAATTGATCAGTGATGATGAAATGGCAGAGCAGGCTCGATGGGCGAAATGGCTGAATTCTGCTCCTATATCTTATGGTCTTATGGACTGAGTGACGAAAACTCTCCCAGAGACTGGTGATCTCAGCTTTGACACAACCCAGCACCTGAGGCTCCAGATTACTTATCCAGCGAATACAGAAGTTCTTCATTTTCTGATTAAAAAGATATAATTCCATTTCCATCTTGAATGCATGTCACCGCAATCTGATGTAAAAGAGTAATGATGCTTTGGGCTGAGAACCTTCACACTGTGATCTGATGGAAGGGTCTTGGCCCGAAGTGTTAACTGTTTACTCTTTGGCATACAGGCTGCCTGTCCTCATGAGTTCCACCAGCATCTTGTGTTGCTTTGGATTTCCAGCATCAGCAGATTCTCTCGTGTTTGCGATTTACACCTCATTCTGAGGGTATTTTCCTCAATTATGGAACTCTCATTCAGGGGAAAGATCCTCCTTGCCTACTGTCTGTCACATCCTGAAAGAATCTAACAGATTTCCTCGTTTTCTCATTAAGTGCAAGGAATACAGACCCAGCCCACTCACTGTCCTTTCACATAACCAACCCTCCATCCTTGGAACCAGCCCAGTCAGTGTGGGGAACAGTCACTGCACTCCCTCTATTGCAGGGATATCCTTCCTGAGGAAGTGTGACCAAACACGGTCACTACATTCAAGGTGTGCTCTCACCAGGACCCTATAGAATCCACTGAGATATCTGTACCCCTCTTCTCCACTCCTCCTGATCACAGGACAAAATACTGTTTGCCCCTCTCATTACTTGTTGTATCTGCATGTTAACTCAAGTGATTTGTTTACAATGACACCCAGGTCCCTTTGAACATCCCCATGTGGAAATGACTCTTACAGTTTGTTCCTGGGAATAGGTGATCTCACTTTTCCCCACATTCTTTTCCATCCGCCCCATCCTCAACCATTCACTCTCCTCTCTACATCCCCCAAACCTTCTCACTACTGACACTGTCCGTTCCGCTCTGCGAGAGCAACAGACGTTGTCACTGAGTCGTGCAGCACAGAAACAGGCCCTTCAGCCCAACACATCCATGCTGACAAAGTGGACAAACAAAACCATTCTCAGTTACCTACATTTGGCCCATGTCCCTGTGAAACTTCCCTCTCTACAGTGCAAGAGATATTGCAATGGTGCCCACCTATATCATCACTGGCGGTAGTTTGTTACAAGTAAATAGCGCATTCTGTGTACAAAACCTGCTCCTCATGGTCCCATTTAAATCTTCCCTCTCTCACTTTATACCTGGAATCTCTAGCGTCCAACTCCATGACCCTGGAGATAACAGATTCACTACTGAACATATCAATGTCTGCCATTATGTTATCAACCTCTCTAATGTCACATACACTCTGATGAGGAATTTCCAGCCTATCTAGCCTCCTGTTAAATCCATTTTGCACCCTCTCCAGTTTAATGTCACCCTCTGCTCACAGGGCAACTATAAATGTACGTCATTCTCCCGATGAATGCTGGTGTGGCAAACACCTTCTTCACCGTCCTGCCTACCTGTGTTTACACTTTGAAGGAATTCGATATCTGCACCCCGATATCTCTGTTTTACAGCACTCCCAGGGACCGACCATTCCCCACGGCAGTTCTGCCCTGGTTCGTGAATGACAATGGAACATCTCTTGTTCTTGTTTGCAGGCTCGAAGGGCAGAATGGACTACTCCTGCACCTATTTTCCATGTTTCTATCTCACATTCCTCAAATCACTGAGCTCATTGATCACCGTCCTGTTGTATTGCTAGTTACATTTTTTCACTCTTTAAAGGGATCTGCATATTTGCTGAGCCGGGCATTGACATTGTCAGCCGAGTCTTTAATGATTGAACTGCAGCAGCAGACCTGACTCAGCTCCCAGGCTTTTCCTTCCAGTGATACACGCACAGTGCTGGGGGAACTCAGCAGGCCAGGCAGCATCTGTGAGAAACAGTAAATAGCCGACGTTTCAGGCCGAGACCCCCCAGAATCTGAACAATGTTTGGTTTTCCTTCGATCCTTTCCTAAGTTACAGGATAACATAACCCATCCTCCAATCCTCTGCCACTACTCCTGCCCAAGAAACACACAGAGAGACAGAGCGGGGAGTGAGGGGACAGAGTCAGAGTGACGGACAGAGCCGAGAGCGGCCTCTCATCGTCCAGCTCCGCCTTCACTTTACTAGGCCCGTCAATTTCCAATGGTTTATCCGAAACACAGAGCTCCAGAGAGGGGAAAGAAAACTGCCTTACAGACTACGTGCATACTGAAAGATTCCTTGGAATTTACTGGCTGTCGGACTTCATGCAATCAGAATACATTGTGATTGGCGCAGGATTAATTTCAAATCACCCGCCAATTTTCCCAGCACCCAGCAACGGTGCTTGATTACTTTTTCATGTTATTTACCATTAATTGTATCATGGATTAATCTGCTTCAAAAGTAACTAAGCCAAATATATCGATAAAAATAATTAAAAGGTTGTGGACACGGCTCCCTCTGTGAGGTGTTGGGTGGCTCTTAGAAGAGTCTTTGTGTTGTTCTCCGCCTTCACTTTACTTGGCCCGGCAATTTCCTATCCGCAGCACAGCGCTCGAGCGGAAAAAAAAAACCTCCCTCACACAACACGTACACACTGAAGGTTTTCTGGGAATTTGCTGATTCTCATGCTTTAAATTATAGGAAGTGCTTTTCCATTCCGGAAATACCCGAGAAACTCGGTCTGTCGCTCCCCGGCCCCATGGCCAGTGCGAGCGCCCTCACACACAGCAGTTGGTGGGCGAGGGGGCCGTCACTTCCAGTGATAAGAGGGTTAATTCATCAGAACAATTGTTCCTCTGGGTCGCGAGGGAAATGAAAGTCCGGTCACATAGAGGAACAGGATAAGACTGATATTAGGATATATAGACCACGCTTCTGGCGCCTTCTAAACCCCAGGTAAAGTGGTGGCTGAGGAGCTGGTGTGAGGTGGTTGATGCACCATCAATAACTCACTCTGATTCGTAAGGCGAGATATCGGCTTTAATTGTCTGAAGAAGGAACCAGCAGCGAGTGACCATCATACTACATCCTGGAGAATGAGGCAGAGGATCAGACCTCGATCGCCTTTATACAGGGGCCTGTGGGAGGAGCGTGTCCAGACAGGCACATAGTTCACCACATTCACCCCCCCCCCCCACTTTGTTTAAACGTGTACCCATGTGGCGAAGTTTCTTACAGGTCAAGTCTATCAGGTGGTCGAATCTGTCGCTGCGATCTACGTAGCACCGGCTGTGATTGCACCGATGCCGGCGATATTGGTGATTGCACAGGAGACGGAGGTTGTGCTGGTTCCAGCTCATGCATGTGCGAGGCACCTGGTATATAGGTGTCATGAGGAGTCTATGTAGGGCCTGGTGAGCGCGGTGTCACCTCGGGTACAGGGTTCATAGTTACCGGAGAGTGTTCAGGGTAGTGGTCTGCTGCACCTGCGGGCGCCAGGTCGCGGATGGAGACCTTGTCCTCCCGCCCATCAGGTAAGACCACGTAGGCAAACTGGGGGTTCGCATGCAGAAGGTGAACCCTCTCGACCAGCGGGGAGTATTTATTGCTGCTCACATATTTCCGGAGCAGCACTGGCCCCGGGGACATCAGCCAAACTGGTAGAGTGGTCCCAGTGACAGACTTCCTGGAAGAAGAGAATAGGAGTTAGTGAGGGGGGGTTGGGGCCGCCATCCGACCACCTGGGCCCTCCAAGGGCTTGTGCTTGGCTCAATGATCCCCTCCCTGAGCAGCCACTGCACCTCTGACTGAATGAAGGCCCTGTCCCCCGCACTGTACCGCCTGCTTTTAGTCGCCACAGGTTTACAGTCGGGTCAGGTTGGCTGACAGCGGTGGGGGAGGGCCCTGGAGAGTGGAGAGACTGCAAGTGGTGTCGGTAGCGCAGCTGTCATGCTGGATGGGATGTGTGTGCCGCTGTGTGTGTGTGGTCAGCAGTGATGAAGTTCCACAGAACTGAGGATTCCGGACAGTGAGTGGTGGGAGGGGCCCGTCATACACCACAGTCACACTTTCGGGATGGCTCTGGAAGTACAGCCCCAACAGCACAGGTGCGCACAGATTAGGCATGACCAGCAGCGCAAAGTTCCGATATGCTGTGCTTTGCACCACCAATGTCGCTACACAACCCGCCCGGATGTCTGTGGAATGCGACCCAGAAGTCAAATGGATCTTCTAACTTACTGGCCGTGTTGCGAGTCCGCAGCGTTGCACTGTGTCCGGGTGAATAAAACTTTTAGTGCTGCCCGTGTCAAACAGGCATGTAGTCCTGTGCCCCTCCACCCGGATATCCATCATTGACCTTGCAAGCTGGTGTGGGGCGCTTTGGTCGAGGGTCACAGTGGCCAGAGACGAGCCGTCGGGATACCCGGTAAGCATCGGCGGGTCGGGTGCGGGGCATGCTGACGCCGACAAAGATGGCCACCCACATCCGGGGTACCCTGTAAGCATCCGCGGGTCGGGGGCGGGGCATGCTGACGACGAAAAGGATGGCCGCCCACATCCTGGCATGCAAGATGGCGGCCCCCACATCTCACCAGCAGCGCTGCACTCCGCTCGCAGTTTAGACTTACAGACCTCGGCGAAATGGCCCCGCTTTCCGCAGCTGGAGCAGGTCGCTTCGCGCGCTGGACAGCGTTTTCGGGGGTGCTTTTTGTACACACCCCATATATTTGTGGACTCAACTTTAAATCTGTGCGCATTCCCAAATCCATGTTCACACCACAGCAGTGTGCACCCCTTATTCTCTGACGCTGCCCAATATCTGCACGACCCAATTCAGTGCTACCCCAAAACCGCTGACATCCTGACATGCAGTTGAGAATCCTTTCAAGAACTCATAAAATGGATGCCTCGAAATTAAAATCCGCACACAGCCCAAAATTCATGTGCAACTTCAGATCCGCCGACACGCCCAAACCTTTATCTCACCCCAAATCCGTATTTACATGTACACAATCTCAGATCCATGTATACCTCAAATATGGGCACCGCATCAACTCGGAGAGCACCCAAAATTCATGTGAATATCATACCCGCGGAGAAACCCCCTCGCACATTAGATTATCCCAGAGGAATTATCGTTTAAAATACTTCAAGTCAAATTTCAAATTAAATTCATTATTCACGTGATCGAAATGGAATTCTTTGGCACACCTCCAAATCGCAGGCACCCCAAATACGTGAGAAATCCGTGTGCATCTTCAAATGCGAAAGCATCCCCACAACTTCAAAACCGTGGACACACACCCGCTAATTAGATTATCTCAAAAGAAAAAAAAACAGACATTCACAAGATTACAAAATCTGTGTACAACGGACCCCACATATGAATGTGGGGGTTTCAGCGTGTTTGGGCTGCGCATGGTGATGCGCACCAATCTGACGATGCACATGGATTTGGTGATGCGCACCAATTTGACGATGCACATGGATTTGGTGATGAGCACCAATTTGACGATGCACATGGATTTGGTGATGAGCACCAATTTGACGATGCACATGGATTTGGTGATGCGCACCAGTTTGACGATGCACATGGATTTGGTGACGCGCACCAATTTGACGATGCACATGGATTTGGTGATGAGCACCAATTTGACGATGCACATGGATTTGGTGATGCACACCAATTTGACGATGCACATGGATTTGGTGATGAGCACCAATTTGACGATGCACATGGATTTGGTGATGCGCACCAATTTGACGATGCACAAGGTGATGTTCGCTGATTTCGGTTGCCTTTTCGATCATGGGATTTGGTGAGTTGACGGATCAAAATTTGCGTGCGGATTATTAATGTCGAGGTTGCCATTTTCTCAATTGTTTTTATTGATTGTTGCTCCGGGAAAATCTGATGTACAAGTGGCGGAGTCCCTGGGTTTAGGGTGCGCACTGAACTTGCGATAGCGCAATTTTATTTTTTGTCGTCGACTATGGGTTGCGCACAGCCATGTGGTTTATGTGGATTTAGGGTTGTGCCTGGATTTAGGAGAGTAATAAAGGGTTGCAAACTGATTTAGCGGAGTGCTCCGATATCGGGGTGCGCACCTTCTTAGGGAGAGCAAATGTAGAGTAGAGTCTCCACGTTTTTGTGAGTGCATATCCATTTGGTGACGTACGTAGGGACTTTGGGATACGTGGTGGTTTTTACCAGACAGCCAGTTTGTGATTGCAATGATTATCCGTCTGGGTCATGTAATATGCCTGTGGGGTGCGTTCGGATTTTAATAATCAGTTCGGGGTGTAGTCTTGAATACGGGACTGCAGACAGATTTGGGTTGACGCGCACATTTGGGTGTGTCGCCGATCTGCAAAAGGATTTTGGCGCACATATGGCTTGCTAAACACGAGACGGTCATTCACTGAATTGATTGAAATGTTGCTTGTCTGGGATAATCCATTATGCCTCTCGGGTGTCAGAGGGTTTGGGGTGCGCGCCGATTTTGGGTTTGTGCAGATTTAGTGCTGCTTCGGCATATATGGGCAGCAACCGATTTGCTATGAGAACGGATTTAGTAAAATCAGTGGATTTGGGGGTACACACAGATTTGTTCTCTTTAGGAGAGTTTCGGCGAGTGCTTGTGCACAGTGATGTGTGGATTTGGAAAGTGATCAAAAATCACTTTCTGATTGGGAGGCAGCACAAGATTAGGAACCAATAGGACGTCATTATGGATTTGGGGTGCACACGGGTGCCTGACGATTGGGGACGAGGACAGGGTTAGGTGCGTGTCGGCGCACGAATTTGTTATAGTCTGTCGAATTGGGGTTGTGGTGTATCTGAAAGTCATTTCATTTATAGTGTTTTTAATAATAGCTGCACTATGCCCTCGCGATTTCTTTAAGGTGACTCTTCCTTTGGGAAAATCAGTTGATGTACACGATCGCAGATGCTCTCAGATTTGGGGTCCTAACAAATCTCACGGTTGTTTCATTGATAGGTACTTTATTAATAAATACACTTCCAGTTTTCTACTCTGCTCTTGCTGTGATTTTTAAGTTGGAAGTTGCTACTTTCTGAACTATTTGAAATTATTTCTTATCTCGGATAATCTGTAAGTGGGAGGTGTTGACAGGTTCGGAGTGCGCACCCATTTGGGTGTGCATACGGATTTGGGAGTGCACGTGGATTTTGGTTGTCGGAGGAATTGGATATAATGCTAAAATTCAAATTGTTTATTTTACAGATACTCGGATAAATAATGCACTTTAACGTTGAGCCTTGTTCTTGCTATTTTTTAAAGTGGATTAAGCTATCTTGAGAAATATTTGAAATGTTTCTCTCTCCAGGATAAACAATTGTACATGTATCGGCGGACTCGGATTTGGGGGTTCTCAGAGATTTTGACATGTGCGCGGCGAGTTTGGGTTCACACGGATTTGGGTGTGTCGGTAGATTGGGGGATGTGACGACTCACAAGGTTGTTTCACTTGTAGATACTTTAATAATAGAACTTGGAAGTTTGTTTTAGACTTTTGAACGCGAAGCTATTTTGTGAACTGTTTGACCTGGATTGGGGTGCATATGGATTTAGGGCGAGCTCTTACTCGGTCATGCGCACAGATTTATGGTTGAATTCGGATTTGGGAATGTGCGCAGATTTAGGCATCTGTTGTCTAATATGGAGGTGCACAGGTTAAACCCAGATCTGTGTGTGTCAAACGATCTGGAATTGCAAATGCATTTCGGGATGCGTGCTGATTTTAATGTCGAAGCAATCATTTTCTGATCGATTTGAAATGATTCCTGCTCTGAGATAATCTATTATGCATGCTGGGGAGTCAGCGTGTATGGAGAGAGCACTGATTTTTGGGATTACGCAGATTTAGGGTGGTGTCGGCAAATGTGCCCTCACACACCAGTCTGGGGATGCGAACAGATTCAGTGATGTGTCCGGCAATACAGAGATGCACACTGATTCGTAACGCTCATTGATCTAGGAGCATTCAGGCCAGTATGTGAATGTTTACAGATTTCGGCAAATATGTCCTCACACACTAATTTGAGTTTGCGAACAGATTCAGTGATTTGGAATTCTTAGATACCTGAAGGTTGTTTCATTCAGAGATAATATCGGAATCAATGCACCTTGAACTTTTCACCGGTATTCATCTAACTTTATGCTGGATCCAGGCATTTTGTGAACTGTTCGAAATGATTCTTGCCCTGTGACACTGTATGGGGCGTGCAGGGGTGTCAGCGGGTTTGCGATGCCCATTGAATTGAGCATTACACAGACTTAAGGCAAAATAGTCAAACATGTAATGCCTTTGATGGCTGGATCTCAGAAGAATGAGGCGGACGGATGTGGTTTTCGGAAATTATCGAATGTTTAAAGGCATCGATAAAGTAGATGTGGAGAGAAGGTTCCCCGTGGCGGGACAGTCAATACCAGCGGACCCACATCGGAATGGAGGTCCGTCCTTTCAGAACGGAGATTGGGAGTGTTAGGTACACGGAAATGTGTGTGATAAAACCATCATCAGCAATAGAACAGACCTGGAGTCCGGTTTTGCTGTTAGCAAACATTATTCAATTAGCAACCACTTAAAATAGCATCTTAAACCAGGGAAATCGAAGGTTAGCAGAGTTTTGCTGATAGAGGCGAATAAAATAAAGTTCCCAAACTCATTCAAGTTCGGCTGGCAAGAGTTACAGTCTGACGATGGTCTGGAAGAAAGTTCAGTTCAATCCACAGAACTGAGGTGAGAGAGAGGTATTTGTAATCTGAATAAACAGGTGTCGTCGGTCTTGCCGTTCTCCTCTGAATTCTTCAAGTTAATCAAATGTGACTCCCCTAAGGGTACCGACATTAGTGGAAAATCTACTCACCCAGGCCAGGGTTAAACACACCGGTAGTTTGCACAGCGTCACTCTTGTACTCACTGTGACGGCCTCTGATCAATCTCACTTGATCGATCCTCAAACCAGCCTCGCGTGCACTCGAAGAGTTCATCCAGTGACTCCTTCGTCACCGGCCTCTGTGAGTCTCTTCTGTTTGTCTGCGAGAAAGACAGTCGACCTCACACACGCTGAACATCTGCTGTCCATCATGTAACTCCTCTCTCTCCATAGCAACTCGGGCAGCAGTAGAAGACACGTATTTAGCTGCATTATCCTTCTGTTTCTGTCCTCACTAGCACGTGGCACGGGAGCAGTCCTGGGATTCCAACTCTGCCTGTCCTGTCCTTCAGATTTACACCTAACTCCCTAAACTCTCTTTACAGGACCTCCTCATTCTTCCTATCCACATCATTGGACCCTACATGGACCACAACTTCTGGCTACTCGCAATCCCTCTTGAGAATACTGAGAACTCGATTCGAGATATCGCGGACCCTGGTACCAGGAAGGCTACAGACCATCCGAGATTCTCGATCTCTCCCGCATAACCACTAATCTACCACCTCAAACTATTGAATCTCCTAACACTACTGTTCTCCGCTTTTCCCTCCTGAGTTCAGTGTCCAGTCGGTGCCAGAGACGTGACCACTGCAACTTGTCCCTGGTAGTTTGACCCCACCAACAGTATCCACAACGGTATATTTATTGTTGATGGGAACGGCCACAGGGGTGCTCTGATCTTTCTGTCTATTCACCTTCCCTCTCCTGACAGTCACCCATCTACCAGTCTCCTGACTCTTAGGGGTAACTATCTCCCTGAATCTCCTGTCTATTTCTGCCTCTGTTTCACAAATGATCCGAAGTTAATCCAGCTCCAGTTCCAGTTCGCGAACTCAGTTTGTCAGGAGTTGCAGCTGGATGCACCTTTTATAGGTGTAGTCATCAGGGACAATTGTGCTCTCCTGACTTCTCACATACTGCCCTAACCGTGCCTCTATTACCAACACCGGTTAATTAAATTAATTAAAGGATTTTAACCGGCCTTACCTCACTGGCAGCAAGTCTCTGCCCGTCCAAGCCTCTCGAGCCACAGCCTTTCTACTCTGCCTCCCCTGCTCCGTCCCCCGCTCCGTTAATCTGCTCGCTTTTTAAAATCTCCCGATGTCTCCGGGGGAGTGTGATTGTCCATCAACAGCTTCTCGACACACGACAGAGCAAAGTGTCAGACACAGAGGGAAGCTGTCTCTCCACGATCCCATCATACACTGTCGGATTCAAACACAGAGTGAATCCCGCTCTCCCGGACTCCCGGAGTCCTAAACATACTTAAGCTCTCTCTCCACGATCCCATCACACACTGCCGGATTCAGAGTGAAACGCTCTTTCCACGGTGCCATAACTTCAGGGGTCAGACATGGGGTGAATCTCTATGAGCACCGTCTCATAACACAATCCCGCTGTCAGACACAGAATGAAGCTGGATTCATACAGTCCCATCAGACATTCCCGGAGGGAGTCACAGAGTGAGGCTGTAATGTTACGACTCGCAATCCCGTGGTCAGACACAGAGTGAATCCACATACACAACGTCCCGTCACACACTCCTGGATTAAGTGACAGAGTGAAACGTCCTGCAAGCTGCACCATCACACACTCAGCGGGTCAAACACAGAGTGAATCACCCTCCATACCAGAACCATACACTCCCGATGTCAATCACAGAGTGACGCTTCCTCTCTCCATGCCTGCCCTATGATGAGGAGCAAGTGAAAGTGCGGGATGTTGCGTCACCTCTTCTGCTGGTCAAAATTTCACAGATTTGAGCCTTGGTTTCGTTGTCAGATCTGTACTTCGTTTCCATCTCAGTGAACTGGTGACGGAGATCGCTGTGCATCCGTTCAAGAACGGACAGATTACAGTTGAGCGCAGAAAGCTTGGATTGAAGGGTTGAGTTTAACTCATGGTAGTTTCGATCCGAGGTGACCTTAGACTGACGTATCTGCGATACTGAGAGAAATGGTGAAGGATTTTTCGCGTTTGCAGTGACACGTGATTTCGTATCGCGCTACCGAACGGGTCACAGAGAGTTTTATGTCAGTGTGACGGTGAAGGGTGTCACATTAAAGGAGGAGAAAATGGCGCCTCTCTGAAGTATGGATATCTGTTACGTTCAGATCTGTTACGTAGGGATACTTGCACAATCCTGATTTGATGGAGACAGACGTGAGAGCGTGTAGGAACATCTGGAGAAACTATTGAAATGCCCGCTTCACTGCCGTTGCTACTGTGCGGTATTCAATCTCCGGAGAAGAAGGCCGCTGAGACCTACGCTTTGCTTGTTTCGGCGGCCGGGACGAGGTCGAAGGGGCTCCACAGAGGATGCCGCTCGGGGGACGATATCGGAGGGACTGGTCGGAGGCTCGAAGTTTTCGGACGGACTCCGTGTCGGCTGTCTTCGGGTACTTTCGAGGCATTAGTTGGCAGTGCCTGGAAGTTTATGGCAGGGAGAGATTCTCCCTTTTGCTGCCTGATATCGGGACTATTGGAGTCGATCGGGACTGGAGACCTTTTTACTAAATTGTGCCCATGGTGTGTTTTTTTATCAATTTACGGTATTGCTTTGCACTACTGTGACTATATTATGTGCTTTTGTCACTGTTTGTCTTTGGTTTGTCTTTTATTTTAATTTTGTGATATCACTCTGGAGGAGCATTGTATCATTTCTTAATGCATGCATTTCTCAATGACAATAAACGAGTGTCCTCATAATACAAAAATATCTAAAGGATGCGCTTGTGGCTCATTGGGAGGCGCCACCTTGAGGGGCGTGTCTGTGTCACGCTGAGGGGTATATCAATGTCCCGATGATGGTTTTGTGGATCTGCGTCAGTATCGTGCGGGGAATGTCCGAGTTGCTGTGAGGGACGTGTCGGTGTCACTGTGATAGGAGTCTCCGTGCCTCGGTGAGAGGTGTACCGGTACACAATAAAGTGTATCTCGATGTCAAGGCGAAGAAAATGTCAGGGTGAAGGGCCTTGTCGTTTCACCGTGGGTGGAGTGTCTGTGTCATGGTGTGTTGTTTTCAAGTATGTCTGTGTCACGGTGAGAGACATGTCATTGCCCCGGTGTGTGTAAGAGTATCACGCTGAACTCTGTGACTGTGTCACAGAGAAGAATATGTCGATATCATTGGGAATTTAGGTGTCGGTATCAGGTTCAGGGGTTTCCCTGTGTCAGGGTGAGGCGTGGGTAATTGCCTCAGTGAGCTAGGTTGAGTACCGGTACCGTCTCGGTAAGGGGTGTTACAGTGACGTGTGTGCATTTGTCATGGTGCGGTGCAGAGCGGATCACGATGAGGAGCGTGAAGGTGTCCCGGTGTATTGTTCCCCAGTGTCACGGTGAAGAGCGTGTCGGTGTCACTGTGAGGTGTGTTTTGTTGTGGCACTGAGGAGTTTATCAGTGATACGGTCAGGAGAATGTCGATGTTACAGTGAGGGGTGCGTTGCAGTCAGTGCTAATGTTATGTGTGTGTCCCGGAGATGGTCGTGTCAGTGTCGCGGTTAGGAGTGTTCTTGTGTCTAATTGAAGTTCGTGACCGTGACAGTGCTGCTGATATTATAGTGAATAGCACGTGTCTTCATTGTGTTATGGTTAAGTCCGTGTTTTTATTACGGTGAGCGGTGTGTCCGTGTTTTGGTGATGGGTTTTAAACGGTGTTACAGTGAGGGGCGTGTGGGTGTCATTATTTAGCGTCTGACTCCACCGGGAGCCCATTCCACTCACCATGGATCGACAGTCCGACCACAATCACGATGAGGCAGAGTCGGCAGATCAGACGGTACGGTCTATTTCCGATCTTCACTTTCGACTTACGTTCTTGCGCAGCTGTGGAGAGACCACACGACCATAAGACCATAAGATTAGGTGGCAGAAGTAGGCCATTCGGGCCATCGAGTCTGCTCCTCCATTCAAGCATGGGCTGATCTAATACTTCTCGTCATCCCCACTCCTCAGCCTTCTTCCTATACTCTTTGAAACGCTGTCTCCTCAAGGACCTGTCTATTTCTGCCTTAGATGCACCCAGTAGCTTGGCTTCCGCAGGTGCTGGTAGTAAAAAAAAATCCACAGATTTTCCACCCTCTGACTGAAGTAATTTCTCCGCATCTAAGTTCTAAAAGAATGAGCTTCAATCCTGAAGTTGTGCCTTCTTGTCCTGGAATCCCTCACCACGGGAAGGAACATTTCCATATCTAGTGTGTCCTGGACTTTTATCATTCGGAATGTTTCTATCAGATCCTCCCTCGTTCTCCTGAACTCCCGGGAGCACAGCCCAAGAGCTGCCGAACGTTTCTCATGCAGAAAACCTTTCGTTCCTGGAATCATTCTCGGGAATCTTCCCTCAACCCTCTCGAATGGAACTAAGGGGAAATCATGCCTGAATAATCGTCTGCAATTTTTTGAGGATGTAATTCTGAAAATGAACAAGGGAGATCCGGTGGATGTCGTGTACCTGCACTTTCAGAAAGCCTTTGATAAGGCCCCACTTAGGAGATTAGTGGGCAAAATTAGAGCACATGGTATTGGGGTCGGGTACTAACATGGATATAAAACTGGTTGGCAGACAGGAAACAAAGAATAGGGATAAACGAATCCTTTTCAGAATGGCAGGCAGTGACTTGTGAGGTACCGCAAGGCTCGGTGCTGGGAACGCAGCTATTTACAATATACATTTATGATTTAGATGAAGGGATTAAACGTACCTTAGCGAATTTGCAGGCACAAAGCTGGTGGCGGTGTGAAATATGAGGAGGATGATAGGAGAGTGCAGAGTGACTTGGGCAGGTTGCGTGAGTGGCCAGATGCATGGCAGATGCAGTTTTATGTGGATAAATGTGAGGTTAACCACTTTGGTGGCAAGAACAGGAAGGGGGACTAATATCTGAATGGTGTCAAGTTAAGAAAAGGGGATGTACAACGAGATCTAGGTGTTTTTGTACATAAATCACTGAAAGTAAACATGCAGGTACACCAGGCAGTGAAGGAAGCTAGTGGCATGTTGGCCTTCATATCAAGGAGAGTTGAGTATAGGAGCAAAGAGTTCCTTCTGCAGTTATACAGGGCCCTGGTGAGACCACAGCTGGAGCATTGTGTTCAGTTTTGGTCTCCAAATTTGAGGAAGGATATTCTTGCTATTGAGGGAGTGCAGCGTAGGCACAAGGTTAATTCGCAGAATGGCGTGACTGTCATATGTTGAAAGATTGAAGCGACAGGGCTTGCATACACTGGAATGTAGAAGGATGAGAGGGGATATGATTGAGACATATGAGATTATTAAGTGCTTGGACCCGTTAGAGGCAGGAAATATGTTCCCGATGTTCGTGGAGCCCAGAACCTGAGGCCACAGTTTAAGAATAAGGGGTACACCATTTAGAACGGAGTTCAGGAAAAACACTTTCCCCCAGAGAGCTGAGGATCTATGGAATGTTGTCCCTCAGAAGACAGTGGAGGCCAATTCTCTGGATGCATTCAAGAAAGAGTTAGATAGAGTTCTTCAATATAGCGGAGTCAAGGGATCTGGGGAGAAAGCAGGAACGGGTTACTGTTTGTGGATGATCAGCCATGATCACATTGACTGCCGCTCCTGGCTCCAGTTTCCCAATGGCCTACTCCTGAATATATTGTCTATTGACTATGATATCAGTATGAATATGGAGATTAAAACAGCAAAAACAAACCTCTAAGTGTGGTCTTATGAGTGAATTTTGGTGCCTCATAAACACATCCCTGCTCTTATATTCTGTACATCTAGAACTGAATGTCAACATTTCATTCGCTTTCTTCACCACCGACCGAAACTGGAAATTAATCTTTAGGGTACCTTGCTCAAGTACTCCCAAGTACGTTTGCATCTCTACATTTTGAATTTTCTCCGCATCTAAATAATAGTCTGTTGAATTATTTCATCCATCCAAGTGCATGACCATATACTTTCCAACACTGTATTTCATTTACCACTTCTTTCTCCATTCTTCTAAACTACCGAAGTCTCTCTGTTTCTTCAACACTAGCAGTTCCTCCACATATCTGTGTAGCATCGGCTGCAGAAAAGGTGGACGCTATGGAGGGATTGTCTAATGAGTCTCTTTTGTGGAGGTTTGGAACTGGAAGTGGTCAATAAATTTACAGTTTTATTTTATAGGCCGCCCAAGAGTAACAGGGATATTGAGGATCAGATATGGAAACAGATCCTGGAAATGTATACTATCAAAATTGTCGCGATGGGAGATTTTACTTTCCCAAGTATCGATTAACATCTCTCTAGAACAAGGGGTTTATATGGGGTAGAGTTTATTAGCTGTGTTCACGAAGATAGAGAAGCCTACACGAGAAGAGGCTGTATTTGATTTGGTATTGGAGAATCAACGTGGCCAAGTGTCAGAAATCTCAGTTGGAAAGCATTTTTGAGAGATTGATCATAATTCTATCAGCTATCCAACGGCACTGTAGAGTGATAGGAGCAGACAAGTTAGAAAAACGTTTAACTGGAGTAAGGGGAATTACGAGGCTATCAGGCAGGAAATTGGAATCTTAAATAAGAAACAGATGATACCAGTAAAAAGTACGGATGAAATCTGGCAAATGTGTAGAGGATATTTGTGTGGAGTTCTACATAGGTACATTCCAATGAGACTGGGAAGATATGGTAAGGTACAGGAACAGTGGTGTAGCAAGGCTGTACTAAATCTAGTCAAGAAGAATAGAAACAGCTTGCAAAAGGGTCCGAGAGCTAGGTAATGTTAGAGATCTAGAAGATTGTAAGGCTAACAGGAAATAACTTAAAAGGGAATTTCGGAGAGCCAGAAGGGGCCAAGTGAAGACTTGGCGTGTATGATTAAGGAGCACCCCAAGGGATTGTACAAGTATGAAAAGAGTAAGAGGATAAGACGTGAAAGAATAGGACCTATCAAATGTGACAGTGGGCTAACTGTGTATGGAGCCGGATGAAATAGCGAAGGTACTTTTTGAACATTTTGCTTCGGTATTCACTATGGAAAATAATCTTCTTGACAGTAGTTATGACGCAGCAGACTGAAAAGCTTCAGCACTTAGATATGAAGAAAACGGATGTGCTGGAGTTTTTGGAAAGCAACAAGTTGGATAAGTCGCCGGGACCGGATGGCATGTACCTCAGATTACTATGGGAGGCGATGGAGGAGATTGCTAAGCCTCTGGTGATGATCTTTGTATGATCTATGGAAACGGGAGATGTTCCGGAGGATTGGAGGGTTGATGATGTTGTTCCATTATTCCCGAAAGGAAGAAGAGATAGCCCGGGAAATCATACTCAAGTGAGTCGTACCCCAGTGGTTGGTAAGCTGATGGCGAGAATCCTGAGAGGCAGGATTTTTTTTAACATTTGGAGAGGTATAACATTATTAGGAGTAGTGAGCATGGCTTTGTCAAGAGCAGGTTGTGCGTTACGAGCCAGATGGAATTTTATGAGGATTTGACTAAACACATTGATGAAGAAAATGCAGTAGATGTACTGTATATGGGTTTCAGCAAGGCATTTGATAAGGTACCACAAGCAAGTCTTGTTGAGAAGGTAAAGAGGCATGGGATCCAAGGGTCATTGCTTTGTGGATCGAGAACCGGCTTGCCCACAGAAAGCAAAGTGTGGTTGTAGGCGGGTCATATTTTGCATGGAGGGTTGTCACCAGTGGAGTGACTCAGGAATCTGTTCTGGGACCCTTACTCATCGTGATTTTTATAAATGACCTGGATGAGGAAGTGGAGTGTTGGGTTAGTAAGTTTGCAGATTACACAAAGGTTGGAGGATTTATGTATAGTGTGGAGGGCTGTCAGTGATTACAGCGGGACATTGATACAATGCACAACTGTGCTGAGAAGTGGCAGATAGAGTTCAACCCAGATAAGTTTGAAGTGCTTCATTTTGGTAGGTCAAATACGATGGCAGCATATAGTGTTAATTGTAAGACACTTGGCAGTGTGGAAGATCAGAGGGATCTTGGGGTCCGAGTCCCTAGGACGCTCAGAACATCTGCACAGGTTGACTCTGCGGTTACGATGGCCATCATCAATCGTGGAAGTGAATTTACGAGCCAAGATGTAATGTTGCAGCTCTATAGGAACTTGCTAAGACTCACCCGGAGTTCTGTGCTCAGCTCTCGTCGCCTTACTATAGGAAGGATGGGAAAACCGTAGAAACGGTGCAGAGGAAAGTTATAAGGATTTTACCTGGATTGGGGAGCATGCCTTATGAGAATAGGTTGAGTGAACGTGGCCTTTTCTCCTTGGAGCGAAGGACTATGAGTTAGAGCTGACAGACGTGTAAAAGATGATGAGAGGCATTGATCATTTGGATAGTAAGAGGCTTTCCCCCAGGGCTGCAATGGTTCCCAAAGATGACACAGTTTCAAGGTGATGTGGAGTCGTTATAGAGGAGATGTCAGTGGTAAGTTTTTTTTTACTCAGAGAGTGGAGGGTGCGTTGAGTGGTCTGCTGGCAACGGTGGTGGTGGCGAATAAGATAGGGTCGTTTAAGAGGCTTTTAGATTGATACATGGAGCATAGTAAAATAGTGGGCTATAGGTAAGGCTAGTAATTTCTAAGGTAGGGCCATGTTCGCCATAAGCTAGTGTGCCAAAGGGCCTGTACTGTGCAGTAGATTTTCTATGTTTCTATGTTTACCCATATGTTATACCATCTATGGAACGAGCTGTCAGAGGAAGTGGTCTATTCGGGTACATTAGGAACGTGGAGACTTGGGGGCATGACTTGTGAGACTCTCCAGAATGACGTCAATACTGCGACCACTGACCTGTCTGTGCAGTGATTGTCTGCTCGCCAGGATGGGAGACGTTGCCGTGATCCTCAAACTCAGCAATGAGGGGTTCGGCTTTCGAAAAGTTCAGTTCTGCATAGGTGGAGATCAGACGGTCTGGGGAGGAAAGACGGAGAATATGAGTGTGAGTGTGTGTGTGTGTGTGTGTGTGTGTGTGAGTGAGAGAGAGAGAGAGAGAGAGAGAGAGAGAGAGAGAGAGAGAGAGAGAGAGAGAGAGAGAGAGAGAGAGAGAGAGAGAGAGAGAGAGAGAGAGAGAGAGAGAGAGAGAGAGAGAGAGAGAGAGAGAGAGAGAAAGAGAGAGAGAGAGTGAAGCAAATGGATGGAAGACGATGAGTGAAGGAACATTGACAGGGGTGAGAGAGAGAATAAGTGGGGAGAGGTAGAAGTGAGGACAAGGTGGACGGGTGAAGAGACAAGGAGAGCGAGGGAGACAGAGTGAGAGAGGGGAAAACAGAAGGATAATAGAGACCGGAGAGTGCGCGAAGCAGAAAGAGGGGACTGGTGGGTAGAGAAAAGGAGAGTGTGTGGAGTGGTAGTGAGTGGAAAATGGTGGGGGGGGAGCGAGAGGGGATGGACACGGAAATCAATTGAGAGAGATAATAGGTAGCGAGAGGATGCGGGAAGAGGAAGAGCGGGAGAGGGGCAGTGTGATAGAGGGGCTGTAGAGCGTCTGAACAGAGAGAGAATGAAGGAGAGAGTCGGTAGAAAGTGTGAGATGAGGGAAAGAGTGGGGAGAGAAGGGGTTGAGAGATGGAGAAAGGCAAAGACGTAAGGTGAAAGTCGAGAGAGAAGGGGAATAGAGGAAGAAGTGTGAGAAAATGTGGAGAGAGAGGATGAACAAGAGGGACGGGCGAGAACGGGGGAAATTGGTAGAGGGTTAGTGAGGTAGTAGGAGAAAGAGGGCAGTGAGGAGATGGAATAGAGACTGGGGTAAGTAAGAGTAGAGTGAGATTTTAATTTTATATTGCGTACCTCCCACTGTCCTATATCCTCATCAGTCCTCGCTCGGTTTTTCTTGCTCTCTGCCATCCCCACAGCGCTCCTTTCTTAATGTTTCCTGCTCAACACCCCTCCCGCAGTACAACTAACATAACGCCCTTGCTATGACATTCGCTCTTTACTGACTCCTCCCACAATACTCTCTCTTCATCCTATTCCATATGACTCCCTCTATACCTCCCCTCCCCAGCTATGTTTCCACTCCCCCACCCCGAGTGCAGGCTCTGCGTCAATCCTCCAACAGTGCTCCCACCTCATCGCCTATCCCACCTTTCAGCTGGGGACAGAATAGTGAACCCAGGGATCGTGGGTTCGTGGGGTCCCTCTGACTGATGGTTAGGTTCAATTGAGCGCCTTCCCTGAGATCTCCCGACATGAGCGAACACGTCACCTAACGGCGGTCAAACTGACAGAGATGAAACTGACCTCCACCTGTCCGGAGCCGGGGAACAGAGATGGTCCTGAGATTAAGATCCACGTACGATACATCAGGTTCAGCTGGGGACAGAACATTGAGAGTCCGTGAGGCTCCCTTCACACGTCAGATCACACACACCCGGGATCAAACACAGATTGTAGGTCTCTCTACCCCCGTTTTTATCCGACCCACTCACAGTTGGAAGGAGACTGTGCATCCGTTTCTGCAAACCTCACGTTGCCCTCATCCATCTTGTACAGGACTCTCTGCGTCTCTGAGCTGAAAACGACCGTTGTCGGAGGAAACCCGTGATGAGAAGGCGGTCAAACCGACACCAGCGAACTCCAGGTGGACAGCTGATAAAGAGAGGAACCGAGAGCAGGGGGAGGAATTGCGGAGAGGCCAGAGAATGCGGAAATGGGAGTGCGTTGCTGAGAGACATTAGAGTGGTGGGAGCTGGGAGAATATTGACAGTGTGGAGAAAGAGAGGGAGGGGTGAGAGGGGAAGTTGAGAGATCAGCGGAGAAGAGGTGAGCGGGAGTGTACAGAAGGTCGAGGGGGTGAGAGAAGGGGTAGTGTGTGGAGAGAGATGGAAGCTAAGCGTGACAGAAATGGGGAAACAAGAGTAGGGAGGAGGGATGTACAGAATAGAGGGTGACTTCCGGCGAAAAATTGGGAAAGCGGGAGAAAAGAGGCGGTGAACGGGAGAAAGAGAGGGAGGGGGGAGCCGGAAAGAGAAGAGGCAGAGTGGAGGAGAGAGAAGGGGAGAGAGAGGGCTTCAGAGAGTGAAAAGAGAACCGTGGGAAGGGATGGAGGAGAGGAATATGAAGGATTGAGAGCGGAAGATAAACAGGGGGAGAAAAAGAAAAGGAATGGAAGGAAGAGAGAAAATATTGAGGGCAGGAGAGAATGTCGGAGGGATTTGTGTCACTCATACATAACTTGTATTTCCCGGGAGATATGCATCCACCGTTGGTTCATGGTTTGGATGTTGGTCTGTTCCTGCTCATCGCCAGGGCTCCAGGCCTTCAGTCCGTGAGAAGCCACGATCAGGTCAAAGCCCGATCACGCACCGAATTGAGTGAGTTCACGCCGCCCTCCGAGTGAAGTAAACTCGTTGCATCCACAGGATTTCCTCGCCTCTCGCATCCAGTGGCCCTTCTTCTCCCTATCTCTCTCTCACTCACTCTCTCTTTCTCTCGTTCTCTTTTTCCATACTTCCATCACTCTCCCCTTTCCCCACCATATCTCTCACTCCCTTTCTCTCCTACCTTCCTCGCTTCCTCGATCCTCGCATTAGGAGAAACTGGAGACATCGTCCATTCATTCTCGTCTCAGCTCCCAGTGGAACAGCTTCCCTGCTTCTATCGTATCTATCTCTTTTTATCTGTTTCTCTAAGATCTCCTCTCTTTCTTTGGATTTCCGTGAGTAGAGAGCCAGGCGACTCAATATCTCTTCATATTCTCCCACTCGCCATCCCCGAAGTGAACCTACTGAGCCTCTTCTGCACCTCCTCCAAGACCAGTATATCCTTCCTCAAGTAAGGACACCAGAACTGCCCGCAGCATTCCAGGTGTGGCTCCACCAGGACCCTGTACATTTCCATCATAACCTCCCTGCGCTTTAGTTCAGCCCCTCAACTTGTAACTCCCTCTGCACAGCAGCATGCTTCAATCATCTACCATTTAAATAATAATCTGCTCTTCTGTATTTTTTTTCCTGCCAAAGTGGATGATATCCCATTTACCAACATTGTATTCCGTCTGCCAGTCCCTCGGCCACATAAGCTATTTATATCTTTATGTAGACTCTCAGTATTTTCTGCAAAAATTGTTTTTCCAGTCAATTTAGTATCATCAGCAAACTTAGGTACACAACACTCGATCCTGTCTTCCAGACCGTTAATGAATATCGTGAACATGTGTGTACCATCAGCCATCTTCGGGACACTATACTCGGACCTCTCTTCCAGATCGTAAATATATATCCTGAGCAGTTGTGGGAATAGAGCCGACAACTGCGGCGCACCGGGAGTACCGGGTCACATCGCGGTGTATCTCTATGTCACGGTGACAGATATGTCGGGGTCACAGTGTGAGGTTTGACGGTGTTGCAGTGAGAGATTCGACTGTGTCATTGTGTCTGGTGTATTGGTGTGACAGTGGAAAAAAATGTCGATGTCACGGTGAAGGGTGTGTCTGTGTCACGGGGAAGGACCTGTAGCGGTCAAGGTAGATGTGTCGGCGTCGTAGTAAGTGTAGTGTTTTTTGGCGCGGTGTGGTCTGTGTGGGTGACGCTCTAAGGGCTTGTCGGTGTCACGGTGAGTGATGAGTCTTTGTGACGGTGAGTGATATATCGGTGTTTCGGTGGAGTGGCTTTTGTTGTCATGATAAGAGATGAGTCTGGTTCAAAGAGATGGACGTGTCTGTGTCACAGTGATGGATGTGTTCACGTCACAGTGCGTCACCTGTCGGTGCCACGGCGAGAGGCGTGTCAGTGTGACAGAGAATCGTTATTACATTAGGTTCTGTGTCGGTATCATGTTGAGGGATGTGTTGGTCGGGGTTTTGTCGGTGTCACGGTGAGGGGTGAGTCGTGGACATGCTGAGAGACCCGCCAGTACCACAGTGAGCGGTGTGTTGATATCACCGTAAAGGGTGTTTCTGGGAAATGTTGGGAATGAGTCGCTGTTACAGTGGTCATTTTCTATTCTCTGCGGTTTGGTCGTTCCGACCGGTGTGAGACTCACCACAATTCCTCCAGCAGATACCCGTGATACTGAGGGTCGCTGTTAAAACGCAGATTAGCCATATGCTTGGGTCTGATCGGGCTCTCCTTGTACGTCGTTCACTGTCCATACAGCCTGTGGGAAAAAAATCGTTCCTTGTTTCTGTCAATCCATCGTCATATTCCATGATCTACCCCTCCACTGTTCTTCCCATCCTCTGAATTCAAATTACTATCTTTCGCTCATGCAGAGCAGTGAGTGTAAATCACAGAACAGACCAGGCCCCTTGTCCCGAAATGTTTGCTACACCAGTAATACTACATAGCAAATTTGTCTTCACAGACACAATGTTCCTCTCCCTCCAAAACGTGCTTATCCACGTGTTTGTCAAAAAGCCTGTAAAACACCCCTATCAATTTGCCTCCACCGCCACCCCTAGCATCACATGCCTATCACCCACGCTTTCTGTGGTAACAAAACCTTGCCCCGCACGTCTCCTGAAAAGATACTCCCTCTCCCCTGTCACTCCGTGGTATTAGACATTTCTCTCTCGGGGAGAAATACCCCGGTTGAATGATCTATCTCTGTTTCTCGTCATGATAGAGACCTGCATCAACTCTCCCTTCAGCCTGACAAACATATGAAATAATACATGAATGTAATTTACTGATATTCTGCACCCGCTTGGTTTTGTGTTTGGCACCTTTGACCTGCAGTAACGGAGACTCACTTGTTTGTATTCATGGGTATTCATGTACGGTTGAATTGTAATGCAACTTGTATTGAATTGAAACCGTCTCTTCTGTACCGGTTGCACATTCTTTGGAAGAGAACCCAAAGAAACAAATATCCGAAGCCCCTTTCACTACAGTTCGCCTCATCCTCCCAACCCTGCTTCCATTCTGACTCACAGGACCATGCTCGGTGCCAGAGATATGACCGGTGAGAATTTCCTCACAGGTCTTACCGGGAATCGCTGCTTTTTAATCTGTACTCGCCCACCCGTGTGAGTGACATTTACCGGGCTCCTGATCTGTGCTTGGAGACGCCGATACCATGTGTCTGTCTGACTTAAACACAGAGGGAGGCTCACTCCATACCATCCTATCTACCCTCCCGGAGTCAGACACAGAGAGAGGCTCTTCCCCAACGATCCATGACACAATTCCTTGATAAGGCATGGAGTGCAGTTCCTTTCTAATTGTCCTATCACTCACTCCCGGGGTCAGACACAGAGAAGCCCTCTCTTCCTCATCCCAAAGCACACTACCGGTGTCAGAGAAGAAATGAAGCTCCAGACACACTATCTCATCGCACAAAACGGGAGATAGACGTCGAGTGAAACTGCGACCACCCTGTCACATGACTCACTGCCAGGGTTCAGCCACTAAAGGGAAGCTCCATCCCCACCATCTCATATCATGCTCTTGTATTCAGATAGTTTGTGAAGCACCCCTCCCTGGGCTCAATCGAGGCACTCGCTACGGGAGTCAGAGACAGATCGAAGCTTCCTTCCTCGCCTCTCACAATTCCTTCTGCGTCCCAGTCGTCTCGGAGTTTGTGTCTCTCTCGCAGATTGTGTGTGTGTGTGTGTGTGTGTGTGTGTGTGTGTGTGTGTGTGTGTGTGTGTGTGTGTGTGTGGTGTGTGTGTGTGTGTGTGTGTGTGTGTGTGTGTGTGTGTGTGTGTGAACCGATGAGGCGTGTGCAAGGCAGAGGACGGAATGGGAGGAATACAGGTCTATAAATCGATCAAAACGGTGTCACAGGTAAACAGGATCGTAAAAAAAATGTTTTTGAGACTTTGGCCTTCATAAATCAAATTTCTGAGTACAGGAGATGAAATATACTTTGAAATCGTTTAAGACATCGGTGAGACCTAATTTGGAGTATTGTGTGCACTTTTGGTCACCCACCTACAGGGAAGCTGCAAAGGAGCTTGAAAGAGTACGGAGAAAATTTGCAAAGATATTGCTGGATCTGCTGGATCTTCCGGATCTTAGTTAGAAGGAAAGATTGAATAGGTCAGGTCTGTACACTTTAGAATGTAGAAGATTGAGAGGAGATTTGATAGAGGTATACTAATTTATGAGGGGTGTTTTTCAGGTAAACGCAAGTAGACTTTTACCACAGAGATTAGGTGCGACTACATCCACAGTTCACAGTTTAAGGTCAGAGTATGCTGGTCTATAATGAAGCCCAGAGAACATTGTCCTACATTTCGCATTCGTCATTTCCAGCAACAATGCCTCACTTAGACGAGTTCTCTTGTCTGTCCTGAATGTGTACTGCAGTGACATTTTCTCAGGCCTGTTGATGTCAGCGCTGCTCCTTTAACACTTTCCGCTTTCGCACGTCTAAAAATACGGATCCCCGAAATATCGTGATGTCCTGTTAGCTGCTCCTCCACCCAATTCTCAATGATGGCTACAAAGTTATAGTTAAATGTGTTGATTCATGCCCTGAGCTCAACTTCCTTTCTTTAAAACGTCCTGCTGTAAGAGTTTTTGGGCTCTAAATTACCAAGTACATCTTTGTCAGAACACAGCTTGTCAAAATCCCCACTTACCAGATCCTTTCTGACCCAATGTAGAGTTGGCTTTGCTCCAGGTTAGAATCTACACCCGATGGGCAGTCCCACACTTTTCCATAATCGCCGTAAAACTAATGGCTTTGTGACCAGCAGATACAAACTGTGCCCCTGCCTTGTTTCATTCCGTTGTAGGAGATCAATTAATGTTCTCTCTCGTTGGGCTTTCTACGTACGGATTAAGGAATCTTCCCTGGGACATTTTTGACAAACTACCCCACTGGTCCTCTTGCAGTATGCGACTCACAGTCAATAGGTGGAAAGCTAAAATCACCAGTACTCACAATCTTGTTTTCCTGCAGCAGTCTGCCATCTCTCGACATTTTTGCTTATCCCAATCCTTTGGACTGTCGGTTGCTCTATAAAGTAGCTCCATGAACATTGTCATACATTTCTTATTCGACAATTCTTCCCATCAAACTTCACTTGGACGAGTTTTGTTGTCTGTTCGGACTCTACGCTGCGGTGAAGTATTCTCTGCCTAGTAATGCCACCCTTCCTCCTTTAATTCTTCCGCTACCTCACGTCTTAAAATAAGAAAACCCGAAAAATCGTGCTCTCTTGCCTGCTCCTCTTGCAACCAACTCTCAATAATGGATACAATATCAGAATTCAATGTGTTGATTCATGCCCTGAACACCCCCGCCTTTATTTAAATTTTCCAGCATTGATCAGCTCAGGACACTAGTAGCATCATGCTCGACAGATTGATTCCAGCCTTTCTTTGCAATATCTGTCTCCACATCGACTCCGCTTTCTGCTCTGCAACTCAGAGTCCCACCACCTGCAACTGGAGTTTAACAACTCCCTCTAAAACTCTCATGCCCAGCACTGCAAACCTTCACGCCCGGATATTCGTTCCCCTACAGCTTAGGTGTCAACCGTCTTCCATCGCTTCTGACCAGATCCCACCTTCCATGGAAAAGACACAATTATCACAAATTGTGAAGCCTTCACAGCTACACCTACTTTTGAGACTCGTGATAAGCTGTACGTTCTTCCTCTGCCTGGCAGAATAACTGAATCACCGACCTCACTTTGTGTAACCACCTTCCTATACATACCGATGCTATTGTGACCATTTTGTACCAGGACCTCCGGCTACTCACTCACACATTTAAGAATCATAGAGACGGAATGCTGTGCTGAGAGATGAGGAAGGAAGGGGAGGAGAGTGGAGGACACAGAAAGTGTTACCAGCTTCCAGACATTGCAGAATGTGTGAGGCACCATTTTCTTGCTCCCTATCTCCAATCGGAGTCTGTTTAAACATTGAAAATCCAAAGCGAGTCTCCCGATCGATAATTCAATGACACCCTTCTGGAATCACACATTGAGTGACGCTCAATCCGCAACGATCCTTCACAACTCCCGGGGTCAGACACAGAGTGAATCTCCCTCAACTCCGTCCCATCGCTCGCTCCCGGGTTCAGACACAGAGTGAATCTCCCTCAACTCCGTCCCATCACACACTCCCGGGGTCAGACACAGAGTGAATCTCCCTCAACTCCGTCCCATCACACACTCCCGGGGTCAGACACAGAGTGAATCTCCCTCAACTCCGTCCCATCACACACTCCCGGGGTCAGACACTGAGTGAATCTCCCTCCACACCGTCCCATCACACACCCCCGGGGTCAGACACTGAGTGAATCTCCCTCCACACCGTCCCATCATACACTCCCGGGGTCAAACACAGAGTGAATCTCCCTCCACACCGTCCCATCACACACTCCCGGGGTCAGACACAGAGTGAATCTCCCTCCACACCGTCCCATCACACACTCCCGGGGTCAGACACAGAGTGAATCTCCCTCAACTCCGTCCCATCGCTCACTCCCGGGTTCAGACACAGAGTGAATCTCCCTCAACTCCGTCCCATCACACACTCCCGGGGTCAGACACAGAGTGAATCTCCCTCCACATCGTCCCATCACACACTCCCGGGGTCAGACACAGAGTGAAACTCCCTCAACTCCGTCCCATCACACACTCCCGGTGTCAGACACTGAGTGAATCTCCCTCCACACCGTCCCATCATACACTCCCGGGGTCAAACACAGAGTGAATCTCCCTCCACACCGTCCCATCACACACTCCCGGGGTCAGACACAGAGTGAATCTCCATCCACACCGTCCCATCACACACTCCGGTGGTGAGACACAGTGAAGCTCCCTCCACACAACCCTTCCACACTCTCTCGAGGTCTGACACACAGTGAACCTCCGTACAAACCGTCTGATCACACGCTCCCGGGGTCAGACAACCAGAGAAGTTCCCTAAATGTTATCCCATCACACTTGTGGACTCAGACAGGTGAAGTAGCTCCCGCACCATCGTAGCACACTCTACTAGAGTCAGAAACAGTCCAGAACTCCCTCCCTCACCTCCCCTGGTCTCCCCACTCACCAATGCCCAGCACTTCGGCGTTCCAGGAGACTCGAATTGTGTGTGTCTCTCGGAGATGGTGTGTGTGTGTGTGTGTGTGTGTGTGTGTGTGTGTGTTTGTGTCTGTGTGACCGGATGGAGAGCTGCGGGAAGTGGAAGGAAGGGGAGGAGAGAGGAGGCCAGGGAAAGGGTGGTGAGGTTGCAGCCACTGAGGAAGTGGTGGAGAAGCACTCCACTGGCCTGTGCATGCAGAGTTGTGGACAGGCTCAGAACCTGTTGGTGGATTTCAGATGGAAGGGGAGATACAGAGGGAGACGTCAACTCCTCCTCGTACTCCCACAATTGCCTCCGAACACAGAGAGGGAAGAGAGTGGGGCGGCGACGGGCTTGGGGAGGTTTTTAGCTGAAGCAGCGGTTCACGGAGTCGGGTTGTACCGTAGAGAAGGTAGGAGATAACGAAGATGGGGACGTTTTCAGGAGATGGAATGGGTGACGGAGACGGGGTAACTTGCACGGGAGAGCATGGTGTCAGAGGCTGGACTAATGTTGCACAGTCAGTCCATAACGGAGGTGAGGAATAGTGCAAGAGAGGTTGAGGTTGTCAGAGAAGAGGACGGGTTTTTTTAAGGGAGGGAGTTATTCATACCTGGAGGAGTGTTGCCGTGCTGCGGTGAACCTCGTAACTCTGCGTCAGTATCATTGAATAGTGAGTTTCTGTTACGGGGCAGGGCGTGTCCGTTTGTCGGTGTCCCGATGAGGGGCGTATTCGTGTCACGGTGGGGTTTGAGTCGGTGACACCGAAACACTGTGAAGAATCCTTCAGTGTCTCTGTCACGGTGACTGTTGTTAGTCCCGTTCACAGCCTCTGCTCTTAGTGGTGGCTTTTCCTTGTGTTTGTTAATTGATCGTCAAATTCCCTGATGCGCCAAACACCCAGCTCTTCCCCTAGAGGACGATGAGTAACCCGAGATAATTTCTCAGATAAGGACTTGTTCGATCCAGCTCTGTGGGCCGAATGGCCTGTACTGTCCTGCTGGTTTTCTATGTTTATAACAATGAGTTAAAATCTCTCTCTCTGCTCTTTCTACTGAACCGAGAACGTATATCTCAGAAGAGAACAGACACGTCAGCTCATAAATTCGTGACATCCCAATAAATCTAAAGCTCTTCTGGTGACGGGACTTCCGTTTCCCTCAGTTCCCTGCACACCTCCGTGCCTGTTCAAGAGCATTTTAAACGCCCCTGGGAATCTCTCTCCACAACCAGCGCTGGCAATCATAATTCACTCTCTGTGACTACAGAAACTTTCCGAACTCATCAACGCTTGAAATTACGTGCTCTCACCTTAATGAGGGTGCTCTGCGATTAGACATTTCCATCCTAGGGCTATAAATACCTGACGTCTGCTCTATCTGTGTCTCTCGTAATGATAATAACAACTGTCCGCTGTTCCCCCAGACTGCCCCGCTCCAGAGAAAAGAAACAAAAAAAATCCGACGTCTGCTCATAGATTTTGCTCTCTATTCTAAAATATCATGCATCCGAGCGTTGGCGCCTGCCATCAGCTCATCTGCGTTCGTACATTGCTTCCTGTGTTGAAACGCAAGCAGCTCAGAACATGAGTCCCAGCAGAATCAGCCTTTTGCTTTCAGACTTTGTCCCATAAACCACTCCACTACATGCTATGCCTTTCTGGTGTTCATCCCCCTGCAATTCTGGTTTAAACCGCATCACTCCCCATTTTAATGGCAAACCTTCCCGCTGGGATTTCAGTTCCATCCTAGTTCAGGGGTAAAGTCAGAGAATGACTAAAGCCTGAGGAAATGAAGGAGATGCACGCCATGGGGGCGCTGTGGCGGACCTCTAGGCAGGAGTCTCTACCGCCCCCTAGTGACCGTTCAGCAGAAGACAAGCTTTGTTGCGGTCGATTGTAGATTTTGTTAGCATTCATTGTCCCCTGGGACTCATGTAGCTTCATAGATGCATATATCGGAGCCTCTGGGCGCCTGTGTGTGTGTGTGTGTGTGTGTGTGTGTGTGTGTGTGTGTGTGTGTCTATGTACATATAGCAGAAATGTTTTTACAGATATGCCACACGTGTTTCATTTCTCTATATATTATACATATTATGTGAGCTTTGTGCGGTGTGCAGCTGAAGTTGTGTGTTTTGCAGCTTGGTACTGGGTGTAGTCATGGGTGTTCATGTAAGAGGGAATTACAATTACGCTTAAATTGAATGGAAATGAAACCGTCTCGTCAGCAGAGGTCGAATATTCCTTGGAAGAGAGCCCAATGATCCACATATCTGAGCCCCCGTTCCGACCCGAAGTCTTCAGCCCCATGTTAAATTGATTGTTCTTTCTGTTCCTGGCCACGAATGTACATACAGAGCTTTGCAGAACCGCCGCCATCTTCCTACCCATACTACCTGTAAAGAGCACGTACCATCGTTCAGTCAAGAGAACCGCTTTTCTGTTCCCGTAACACACATCCGAGTTCAGAAGTTTCTTCCCTTCCATCATGCCAGGCAGTACGCCGTTCCTTAGCTTTGAATTGTGTGTATGTCTGGAAGATTTTGCGTGTGGTTGTGTTCATATGTAGTGCAGGGAAGAGGTGAGAAGTGGACGCGGAAGTGGGGGGTAAATAGGGCGTGGTGTTGAGAAAGTGGTGTGGAATCAACAACAACGGCCTGTCCACACAGAACAGCAAAAAGTCTTAGAAGCGATTGATCAATATCGGGTGGAGCGGGTGTAACACCAGACGTCATCACTCCTTCATTCCCTCATTTCCATATGAACATGGTTACATGATATGGTTACATTGGAGAGAGCTGAAATGAGGTACACGGCACGGATATCAGCATCTCAGTAAATCTATCCTGGGCCCCCACGTATTCATGCCAACACGAAGGTGTCATGTTCCCTGCTGAAGGGCAAGCACCTAAATTTCTGCACGCCCCTTCCCGGGAGTGTGGTTATCTGGGGTTTTCCCTTTGAGACTGAGAATTCCAGTTATTGCCTGTCAGATTCCTCCATGGAATATCTGCAGTTCAGGGGCTCGGGCAGAGCACTCTGTGCTCAACCGTAAGAGATGCATATCGTGAACTATGGTTTGTGATTTAAACTTTCAATTACATTCCTGCCATCTTGTTTATTTTGAATATTAGCCTGCACCTGGGTTCACCACCACCTATAGCTTCCTCCCTACAGAAGGGATGACAAAGTTAGGAGCGCGTGTAGATTTAGATTCACATTGAATAATCGCTAATTTCTTCGGTTGATCGATGGAAGTATTCTGACTTGTCGCATCGCCGCCTGGTGTGCAGGCTGTAGCGTGTTCTGTACACAGCCGGCTACATCACGGCCGCAACTCTCCCCACCATCTCGGGCATCATCAAGCTGCGACGACTCGAAAAGGCGGCATCCATCACTGACGCATCTCACCGCACGGGGCAATTTCCCTGATCATTACTCCCAGCGGGAAGTGGCACAGGAGCCTGAAATCTGAACGATTCAGGAACACCTTCTTCCCTACGTCAACGCAATGTCGATCTCATGAACCCACCTGTACATTTTCGCTGTATTTATTTATTTACTTACTTATGTACTTATTTGTTTGCTTGTTTATTTATTTATTTACTGTAATTTACATTAACTTTACATATAAGTGCCGAACTGATCTCAGTCGGAGATATAAAAATCGGATCGTTATTCCGGTGGAATACATGCGACACGGACAGACAGGAAAATCGGCAACCCGACCTTCATCAGTCCGGGCACGGACACAGGAGACAGGACGTCATGTTGAAGTTGTACAGGGCGTCGGTGAGGCCGCGCTCGGAGTACGGTTTCCAGTCCTGGTCGCCCTGCTGTTCGAAAGATGGCACTGAGCTGGAAAGGGTTGGAGGGAGATTTACGAGGATATTTCCCGTGCTCGCGGTGTGAACAGGCATGAACAGAGGTGGGGTAAGTCGGGGCATTTTTCCTTGGTTGTAGGGGTGACGATGCAGAGCTACAAAAACGACGGGGTGCACAGATAGGGTGGATGCGCACAGTCCCCAGGGTCGTGGAATCGAGAATCTGAGGGCACAGGAATGTGCTGACAGGCAAGCGAGAGGAGGGAGATCGAGTTGATCAGATAGGGGAGACAGACGTAGGAGGGAGCCGGAAAGGAGAGGGCGAAAGACTGCCGGTGGGCGAATTGGTCATTGCGATTTGTCCCGTGATTAGGCCAGGATTAAATCGGGGGGTATTGCTGGCTCATTTTGCCTGAGGGGCACTTTATCGCATTGGGTCAGACAGGGTAGGAGATATGGAGAGAGAGTGCGATAGAGGGATAGGGGAGTAAAGAAGGGCCGAGGGGCAGATGGGGCATTGTCGGTGGGGTTGAGAGACAGGGGAGATAGCGGGGGTTGTCACATGATTGATAACTCCCGTATTGGATGTCGACAGAGATCCTGGATCTCCTCAGGAATATCCGGGTACACAGATGCAGCCGTCTCGCAGATGAAATGGTGTTCATTACGATTGCAAGGGGATCGCCTACTGGACGATTTACATTCAGTGCAATGGAGGTTCCCAGAGTGTGTCTTGTACAGGACATTAGAGGCCACTTTCCTGTCAAAAAGGGTTAAACAATCTCAACAAAAGCAAAATACATCCAGGAAACCACCACGAGAGTTTTTCACGGACTGTTCCCAATACACCGCTCTCTCACCGCGGCCCCGTGTCAGTCTCCAGACAGTTCCAACTACACCACTCTCTCTCCACAGCCCGGTGACCGTCTCCATACTAATCATACTCTCCCACTCTCTGCTTGGACCCGTGTCAGTCTCCAAACTAGTCCCACTGACCCTCTCCTTTACCAGAAACCTCTGTCAGTCTGCAATCAAAACGCACTGACACAGTCCAACAACACAGAGCCCTGTAAGTCCGAACCTCACCCGTCTTTACATTTTCCAATCCAGTATTTTCTATTTTGATGGCAGACAGCGTTGAAAAAAAAATTCTGTGAAAATAAAATTACAGTATTAATTCTTAGCAGGAGGTGTACTTTGCTTCTTACCCCAGGACTGTGTGATGTGACGGTGTGGAGGAAGATTCTCTCAGTGTCTGACCCCGGGAGTGTGTGATGGGACGGTGTGGAGGGAGATTCACCCTGTGTCTGACCCCGGGAGTGTGTGATGTGACGGTGTGGAGGGAGATTCACTCAGTGTCTGACCCCGGGAGTGTGAGATGGGACGGTGTGGAGGGAGATACACTCTGTGTCTGACGCCGGGGGTGTGTGCTGGGACGGGTCGGTGGGAGATTCAGTAGGTGTCTGACCTCGGGAGTGTGAGATTGCTGTGGATAAATCTCCTCACGGTGTTACACGTACCTTTTCCTCTGTTGTATTTAATTGAAGAAGCCTCGATGTGTAGTTTGAACATTGTTTCGTCGCTCCACGGTAAGATGTTTCAAACGTGGATATGAAATAACACCGATCTTCATTTCTGACCCAATCCTTGTAACAAGTTTGCTCTGGAAATCAGGAAAAATTAACTGTGAATCTCCCTCACAGTGCCAATTCGCCCACTTTAATTCAGACGCTGAATGTCGTCCTTCCACAATCCCATGCTGTACCATCACACACACGAGTGATCAGAGGCAGACCACTCCACAATCCATCAACACACTCTGTCAGTTCAGACACACAGCGAAACTCCCTCAGCATCAATCACAAATTCCCTGGATGAGATAGAAGATTGAAGTCCCTCCACACCATCGCAAACGACCGTGGTCAGGCGCAGACTGAGTTCCCTCCACTGCAGGGCGGAGATCCAAGGTGAGGTTCCCACCACACGTTCCCTTCACGCACTCCCGTGGTCAGACCCTCAGTCAAGCTTCCTCCACACCGAGCCATCACCCACACCAGAGTTCAGACAAAGAGAGGCGCTCGCACCTTACAGTTCCATCACACACTCCCGTATCGGACATACAGTGCAGCCCCATCTAATTTGTCCCAACACCCACACGGGGTCAGACACAGAGTGAATCTTCCTCCACACAGTCCCATCACATACTCCCGGGGTCAGACACAGAGTGAAGCTCCGTCTACACCGTCCCATCACACACTCCCGAGGTCAGACACAGAGTGAATCGCCCACCACACCGTCCCATCACTCACTCCCGGGGTTAGACACAGAGTGAATCTACCTCCACACCGTCCAATCACTCACTCCCGGGTTCAGACACAGAGTGAATCTCCCTCCACACCGTCCCATCACACACTCCGGTGTCAGACACAGAGTGAATCTCCAAACACACCGTCCCATCACTCACTCCCGGGGTCAGACACAGAGTGAATCTCCCTCCACACCGTCCCATCACACACTCCGGTGTCAGACACAGAGTGAATCTCACTCCACACCGACCCATCACGCACTCCCGGGGTCAGACACAGAGTGAATCTCCCTCCACACCGTCCCTTCACTCACTCTCGGGGTCAGACACAGAGTGAATCTCCCTCCACACCGTCCCATCATACACTCCCAGGGTCAGACACAGAGTGAATCTCCCTCTACACCGTCCCATCACACACTCCCGGGGTCAGACACAGAGTGAATCTCCCAACACACCGTTCCATCACTCACTCCCGGGGTCAGACACAGAGTGAATCTCCCTCCACACCGTCCCATCACTCACTCCCGGGGTCAGACACAGAGTGAAACTCCATCCACACAGTCCCATCACACACTCCGGTGTCAGACACAGAGTGAATCTTACTCCACACCGACCCATCACGCACTCCCGGGGTCAGACACAGAGTGAATCTCCCTCCACACCGTCCCATCACTCACTCACGGGGTCCGACACAGAGTGAATCTCCCTCCACACCGTCCCATCACTCACTCCCGGGGTCAGACACAGAGTGAATCTCCCTCCACACCGTCCCATCACACACTCCGGTGTCAGACACAGAGTGAATCTCACTACACACCGACCCATCACGCACTCCCTTGGTCAGACACAGAGTGAATCTCCCTCCACACCGTCCCATCACACACTCCGGTGTCAGACACAGAGTGAAACTCCCTCCACACCGTCCCATCACACACTCCGGTGTCAGACACAGAGTGAAACTCCCTCCACACCGTCCCATCACACACTCCGGTGTCAGACACAGAGTGAATCTCACTCCACACAGACACAACACGCACTCCCGGGGTCAGACACAGAGCGAATCTCCCTCCACACCGTCCCATCACTCACTCCCGGGGTCAGAAACAGAGTGAATCTCCCTCCACACCGTCCCATCACTCACTCCCGGGGTCAGACACAGAGTGAATCTCCCTCCACACCGTCCCATCACACACTCCCGGGGTCAGACACAAGAGTGAATCTCCCTCCACACCGTCCCATCACTCACTCCCGGGGTCAGACACAGAGTGAATCTCCCTCCACACCGTCCCATCACACACTCCCGGAGTCAGACACAGAGTGAATCTCCCTCCACACCGTCCCATCGCACACACCCGGGGTGAGACACAGAGTGAATCTCACTCCACACCGTCCCATCGCACATTCCCGGGGTCAGACACAGAGTGAATCTCCCTCTACACCGTCCCATCACACACTCCTGGGTTCAGACACAGAGTGAATCTCCCTCTACACCGACCCATCACACACTCCCGGGGTCAGACACAGAGTGAATCTCCCTCCACACCGTCCCATCACACACTCCTGGATTCAGACACAGAGTGAATCTCCCTCCACACCGTCCCATCACACACTCCTGGGTTCAGACACAGAGTGAATCTCCCTCTACACCGACCCATCACACACTGCTGGAGTCAGATGCAGAATTGATCTTCCTACAGAGCAATCACTAATTCCCATGGTGAGACACAGGGTGAAACCTCCACACCCTCTCATCAGATACTCCCGGGGAGAGACACGGAGTGAAACTCTTTTACTCATCGTCTCAATACGCATTGCCGTCATCAGCCACAAAATGGTTTCTCCTCATCATCCCATTCTACTGTCCTGCGATCAATCAAAGAGTGATAATCCCTTCTCTGCGTCCCATCAGACACATGCCGTGGTTTAGACTCAGAGTTAAGCTCCCCCCTGATCACGCCATCACATACTCCCAGTGTCAACTCAGAGTGAAACTCCCTCCGCACTGTCCCATTACAAACACTTGTTGTCAGACCCCAGGTGTCGCTCCTTCCGCAAGATCACATCACGGATTCCCGAGCTCAGTCACGGAGTGCAGCTTCTCCTCTCTCTGAGGTGAGGGATAAGGGTTTTGTGTGTTAATTCACTTGTTCTGCTAGTCAAGAGTTGACAGATTTGAGCCTTGGTTTCATTCATCTCCTGATATCGTTCCCAAAGATTCTTGTAGTCCCGGTCGGAGGTGATCAGGGAGTGTCGAACCTGTGATAGTGAGAATAGCAGTGAGTACAGAGTAACTGTTACGCTGAGTGGCGTGTCCTGGCGATGTCACACTGTAGGGCTTGTCGGCCAAACGTTGAGCGGCGTGTCCGTGTCACGCTCAATGTCCTGTCGGTGTCACGCTCAGTGCCTTGTCGGTGTCACGCTGAGGGGCTTGTCGGCCAAACGGTGAGCGGCGTGTCGGTGTCACGCTCAGTATACTGTCGGTGTCACGCTCAATGTCCTGTTGGTGTCACGCTCAGTGTTCTGTCGGTGTCACGCTGAGGGGCTTGTCGGCCAAACGGTGAGCGGCGTGTCGGTGTCACGCTCAGTATACTGTCGGTGTCACGCTGAGGGGCTTGTCGGCCAAACGGTGAGCGGCGTGTCGGTGTCACGCTCAATGTCCTGTTGGTGTCACGCTCAGTGTCCTGTCGATGTCACGCTGAGGGGCTTGTCGGCCAAACGGTGAGCGGCGTGTCGGTGTCACGCTCAGTGTACTGACGGTGTCACGCTCAGTGTCCTGTCGATGTCACGCTGAGGGGCTTGTCGGCCAAACGGTTAGCGTCGTGTCGGTGTCACGCTCAGTGTACTGTCGGTGTCACGCTCAGTGTTCTGTCGGTGTCACGCTGAGGGGCTTGTCGGCCAAACGGTGAGCGGCGTGTCGGTGTCACGCTCAGTGTCCTGTCGGTGTCACGCTCAGTGTTCTGTCGGTGTCCCGCTGAGGGGCTTGTCGGCCAAACGGTGAGCGGGGTGTCGGTGTCACTCTCAGTGTCCTGTTTGTCTCACGCTGAGGGGCCTGTACGTGTCACGGTGAACGAGGTTTCGGTGTCACGTTGAGTAGCGTGTCGGTGTCACTGACAAAGGATGTTCGGTCTGATAATGAGTGATTTGCCGGTATTGTTTTGATGGTTGTGTCAGAATCAATGTCAGGGGTGTCTCCTTTGTAAGGACAGGGCCTGGCTCTGTGCCGGTGTCACGGTAAGGGGTGTGGTGAGGTCACAATGACAGGACTGGCGACGTAATGTTGAGGGACGTGTCGCTGTCACGATCTGCGGTTTGTTGGTGTCCCTGTATGGGGAGTAAACTTGAACAGGTATATGGACAGGAAAGGATTGGAGGGTTATGGGCAGATTGCGAGCTACTGGGACTTGGTGAGAGTAAGCGTCGGCACGGACTAGAAGGGCCGAGATGACCAGTTTTCGTGTTGTAATTGTTATATGGTTATATAAAGTTTCCCAATTTTCCAGTTTCCCATTGCTCTTGGCGACTTTATACGCACGAGCTTTTAGTTCGATGCCTTCTTTTATTTCCTCACTTATCTAAGGCTTGTTCTAGGCATCTTGACTGTTTTTGTTTTTAAATGTAATATACGTTTTTTTCACATCGTGAAAAATCTCTTTGACAATATTTTACTTCTCCTCCACGGTTCCTCCATAAAGCCCGTGTCCCCAGCCCACGTGAGCCAAATGCTCCCTCATCCCATTGTGGGTTCACTGTGAGGGAAGAGTCGGTATCGCGTTGTATGTAGGGTCGGGGTTACTGTGAGGTGTGTCTGTGTCACGGTGAGGGTTGTGTAGGTGACGTCCTTGTGAATGTCACTATGTGTGCTTTGTCGGAGTGTGTCGGTGTTACGGTGGAATCAGGTCTTGTCACGGGGAGGTTCGTGTAGTTCGTGTCGGGTCAGTACACAGAGCAAGTTGCTGTCAATGTGAGGGGCGAATAGATGCCATCCTGATCGGTGTGTCAGTGTTACATTGACTCTCGTGTCGATATCACGCCGAGAGGTGTGACGTTGTCACGGTGTCGGGTGTGCGGTGTTACAGTCTGTGTTGTGTTGCTGTCACTGTGAGTGACGTGTCGCAGTCACTTTTCTGGGGTAGTCGGGTGTTGTGACTCTCACAATCAGCGGAGTGTCTGTGTCACGGGAGGGATGTTTAATTGTCACGGTAAGGCTCGAGTCGGTGTCACAGTGTGAGTGTTCTGTCGGTTCACGGTGTGAGACTACGGTCGTTGTCAATGCCGGGTACAATCGGTGTCACGAAAAGGTCCGTGTCTGTGTTACGGTGAGAGGCACGTCAATATTATAGCGAGGAGCGTGTCGGTATCACAGTAAGGGTGCTTGTAGGAGTTAATGTGAGTGGCGTTTCTGTGTTGCGGTTAGGAGTGTGTCGGTGTCACTGTAAAGGCAGTGTCGCTGCCGGTGACAGGCGTGCTTGTGTCGAACTTAGGGGCGCGTCAATATCACGGTCAGGGGCTTATCAGTGTCTGTGGTATGGTGCGTGTCATATTTGTGTAACGGTAAGGTTTCCCAAAAACACTTTATTCCAAGCTTTTTGTTTAAGCTCTGACTCCACCCGGAGCCTGTCAGTCTCACCATAGATGGAGAGCCCGGCGACTATCACGATAAAGGCGGACGTCACGAGGCAGAGCAGGCAGGTCTTACGGTGCGATTCATTTCTGATGTTCTCCAGCGTCCCCTGTTTACGTGATCCTGTGGAGCGTGTGCGTGAATTCAGCGTGACTCCTACTGTGACTGCCTCCCACCCAGCAGCCCCCCTCTCTCTTTCCACCACGATCATTCCTTCCCTCTCTCAATCTAATTTTAGCCGTCATCGCTTGGATTACAAATTCCTCAACCTGGCAAAAACTGACAAATGTCTCACTGAATCCATGAAATGGGGAAAATGAAAGTTCGGTCGAGATTTACGAGGATGTTGCAAGGAGTCCACGGGCTGAGTTGCGGAGAAGGGACAGAGAGGTTGTGGCTCTATTCATTGGAGGGTGGTCGCCAACTTACAGGGGTGTGAAAGACCACATGGGGCACAGGGAAGGTGAATGCGCACTGAAATCCCCTCCAGGACCTGAACACTTGCATATATGGCACGTAATCCCTTCACAATGACGTCATTCCTGTGAACTCTTACCTGCCCTTGCAGTCACTAAAATTTCTCCGGGTCCCGAGGCAACGGGAGGATCCTCATCTTCATCGATGAGGGGTTCGTCCCTCGGAAATTTCAGCTCTGAGTAGGTGGAGGTCAGGCCGTCTGGGAGACAGAGAGAGAGAGAGAGAGAGAGAGAGAGAGAGAGAGAGAACGTGAGAGGTAGGCAGAAATAAAAGGGGGAGTATTGGTAAAGAATGGGGCAACGCGAGCAGAGAGAGGAGAAGAATGAGTTGGCAGAGAGAGGGCTGAGAGGCAGGGAGAGAAGCTGGAGGAAAGTATGAAGTGAGAGGAGAAAGCGGGACAGAGAGGGTTAAAGGGATAGATAGACGTTGGAGAGATGGAAACAGGGCAATGGACTGAAAACTGTTAGAGGAGAGAGAGCAGCGGAAAGAGGAGGGATGCGAGGTTATGAGTGAAATGGGAGTCATTGGGGTGAGAGAGATACCGAAAGAATGAGGGAGTGTAACAGTTAGAGGAGGATGAGTGTCAGTTATGAGGGAAGAGACACATGGAGCAAGAGAAAAATGGTGAGAGGCAGGGTTTAGGTTTCATTATATTTTTAACGTTGTATTATTGTCGGCAAACTTTGTTCATTTTTCACATTATGGTTTCATGACTATCTTGAGGGGATTAAAATGTTGTGTGAACTTCCGTACACTGAATGGTGTGTTTTTTTTTGTTTGTTTGTTTTGTGGCTGCTGGCAAGAGGAAAAACGTTCCAGTAACGCTGTCCTCCAGAGACAAAGGCTCAACTCCTGGCATGTCGTTCAGGGAGTCTGTACGTTCTACCCGTGACCCAGTGGGTTCCTCCCACAGTCCAAAGACGAAGCAGTCGGGACGTCCACCCGTCATTGTAAATTGTCCCGCCATTCGGCTCAGTCTAAATCGGGGATCTGCAGGGCAGCGACACCTGCAGGCCCGGATGAGTGCATTCTGCAGTGCAGTTCAATCAATCAATTTATCAATCAATCAATTAATCAATCAATCAATCAATCAATCAATCAATCAATCAATCAATCAATCAATCAATCAATCAATAGGTAAATAAATAAATAAATAAATAACGCTAAATAAATATGTGGGGGAAAAGACGAATCTCGGTTTGCGAATCCCGGGACCTCCCAGTGTTTGTGAATTGTTTACCACTCTACTTCCCGCTTTACAAACCCACCCAACTACGCATCATCTGCAAATATATCAACCCACCCATCTACATTTACATCCATATCATTTATACGATTTGTAGGCCACATATGATGACAGAATATATTATTAATGGTAAGACTCTTGGCAGAGTGGATGATCAGAGGGACCTTGGGGTCCTAGTCCAGAGGACACTCAAAGCAGCTGCGCAGGTTGACTCTGTGGTTAAGAAGGTATCCGGTGTATTGACCTTCATTAATCGAGGAATTTAATTTCGGAGCCGTGAGGTAATGTTACAGCTATTTGGGACCCTCGTTAGATCCCATTTGGAGTATTGTGGTCAGTTCTGTTCGTCTCACTACAGGGAGGATTTGGAAGCCATACAAAAGGTGCAAAGTGCTAAAAAAGGCACAAATGCCACCCAGCTGGAAGGAAGCGATAATCTCAGCTATACCGAAAGAAGGCAAGGATAAAATGGAATGTAGGTCATTTAGAACCACATAACGATCAGACAGCTTTTATACAACAACACTATACACAAGACGATATACGAAGGACACTTCACATTATGGATCACAAACAAGAACTGAAATCGAAGCAAAAGTGATAAGTGTGGACGCTGAAAAGGCATTTGCCTCTGTTAATTGGAATTTCCTTCACAGAGTTTTACATAGATTTGTTTTCTATGAGACAATTACTAAAAATATACAGGCGCCATATGAAAACCCTACTGCGAGGGTTAAAATTGAATGCATATTTATCAAATAGTTTTGCCCTGGAAAGGAGCACGAGCCAGGGTTATGCATAGTTACCGCTAATCTTCGCGTTATATCTGGAACCATTAACTCAAAACTTCAGACAAAATGAAGATATCAGGGCATTACTATTAAAGGGACAGAGCATAAATTGGCTTGTTACTTGGATGACATTTTTATCTATCTCAGGCAACCAATATACTCTTTACCTAAATTGATGCAATCCTTTGAACAATATGGTCAATTATCAGGATACACGTTCAACGTAGATAGAACACAATTACTTTCATATAACTATAGACCAACAAATAGAAAGCAGATAAGCAGATATCCCTGGGCATGGTAAACAGAGTCTTTCAAATATTTTGGCATCATTATGCCAAAAGGTTTGCAAGTTATCAGAATGCAATTACCAGCCTTTATATCTATCTATCTATCTATCTATCTATCTATCTATCTATCTATCTATCTATCTATCTATCTATCTATCTATCTATCTATCTATCTATCTATCTATCTATCTATCTATCTATCTATCTATCTATCTATCTATCTATCTATCTATCTATCTATCTATCTATCTATCTATCTATCTATCTATCTATCTATCTTTCTATCTATCTATCTATCTATCTATCTATCTATCTATCTATCTATCTATCTATCTATCTATCTATCTATCGATATATATATAAGGAATAAATAACAAATTGGAACCTAGATCATTTTTAGTCTCAGTTCAAGAATTGAATCTATTAAAACGTATGTTCTGCCTAGACTATTATATTTTTCCGACCCTACCAATAGAGATCAAGAAAAAATAAATTCAATGAATGGAACAAAATGTTATCAAGATATACTTGTCAAGGTTAAAAGCCTAGAGTCCATCTCATAACTTTGCAATTAGACAAGGAAAAGAGGGGAATGAGGCCTAATTTCTCTTAGAAATTATTATTTTGCAGCACAATTGAGAGCTGTGATATGTTGGTACAACCCATCATTTGACGCTCAACGGAAAAACATTGAGGAGTGAGTACATCCCATCCCCATACAGGCAAATGTAGCTGGCAACAACCTACAAAGGTACATAATTACGATTGATAACCCATGGGTGAGATGGACTCTGAAAATATGGAAATCTATTACAAAAGAATACAAACTAGAGGGTGATATTGCAGTTTTTAACATGGTGGGCATACGTCTCGGATTGTGAAGTGAATGATACATATTTTCACGCTAGTGGACCGTTCAATAGTTTGGTAACAAAGGGGTAGAAACAGTCTTTGAGCCCGATGAGACGTTCTTCCATGTTTTCTGTCAGATGGGAATGTGGGTTTTGGAATGACCAGGGTGGTCAGACCGGCCGTCCTTCATCAGACAGGATACGTAATTGAGGAGCTGGGAGGTCACGTTGCAGAGGAACATGGTGCCGGCGAGGCCGCACTTGTCGGACGGTGTTCAGTTTTGGTCACCCTGCACTGGGAAGAATACCAGTCGGCGGACAGAAATAACTGCAAGCTGCATACGAGTGAGTTCGAATGAATCAAGGACAGTGTAGACGATGATGGAGGAGATGGAGGCTGCCATTTTATGAAAAGATTTTATTCTCCTCTTTGTGACTTAGTCGCATGGTTAATCAGAATTTTAAAGTGTGGGTGATGCCACAGGCAATCGGCTGAACAAGGGACCGTTTCCAAATTTGAAGTTATTTGTGAGGTGTAATTTGATTGACTATATCACGCAGAATAGTGAATGTTAGTCAGTGACCGGACTGCGTGAGAAAGCTGACTGAAAACATGGAGCCATAAATTGCGGAATTTGATTTGCTGGTCAGAAGACAATAAGCGTATGGTGGCTTGGAGCAGAGCCAATGAAAAGGCGTTAAAGGTGAGACCCGTGACGTATACCCAATGACAGTGTAATGCAATATATGAATCGGTAAGAAACGAGCATAAAAACAGACGAGTCAAATGTGTCGCCGGAGGTAATTCTGAAAGATATAACTGTCTCCAACATTGCAAATTCAAAACGCGGCAATCCAAGGAAACAGTGTCCAGCAACAGAAAAACCTTTCGTAACTGGTATTATCTTTGATTCACTTTTACCACTCATGGAAGGTCTGGGTGACTTATCTGGTGTGGGCACAAAGTAGTTAGTGTTTGAACTCACGCTCTTGGCAGGTTAGACAATAGGAGGACCTTCCGGCAAATACAGAACTCCCTGTCCTCCCTGGTCATTATTCGGGCTGAGTCTTGTAACTAATTGGACAGGAAAGAGTTCAGAGGGACACTTACGGAGATGTTGTCTGGACTCGAGACACTGGATGACACGGAGAGGTCAGGTAAGTTGGGAGTTTATTCCTTGGGGCGCAGGAGTGACATTACTAAGGTGTACAGAACCAGGATGGGCGGATGGGCACAGGCAGAGTGAATGGACGCAATTATTTTCACTAGAATTGGAGAACCGAGGAACAGAGCGCACAGGCTCAAGATGAGAGGAGGAAGAGATTTATTTGGGGAGGCGAGTGGCAACCTTTTGTTGCCCAGGTGCTGGTCCGTCTACGGAACGACCTACCAGTGGTAGTGGTCTATTCAAATGCATTAGAAACTTGGGAACTTGGCTGCATGACTCGTGAAACCCGCCAGAATGACGTCATCACTGCGACCACTGACCTGTCTGTGCAGTGATTGGCTGCTCGCCCCGCACCGAGGCGATGGCAGGATCCTCATCCTCAACGATGAGGGGTTCGTCTTTCGGAAAGTTCAACTCAGAGTAGGTGGAAGTCGGATCTTCTGGGAGAGAAAGCGGGAGAAAGAGAGATCGTTAGCGAATGGGAAGAGAAAGGACATAGTGATGGAACAGTAAGTAGGGAGGAGAGGCACCGAGAGAGGGATGAAAGGCAAGGAGAGAACGTGAGGGAGAGGGGATTGTGAGCGGCGGGAGCCGGGAAGACAGAACAAGACAGAGAGAACGTGAAGCTGATGGATATACATGCGATGGGGAATGGGAAGGGAAATGGAACAAAATAGGGGACAGAGAGTGGAGAGAGACAGGGGGTAGAGAGTGGTACAGGGACATGAGTACCAGAGGTTTTATGAGTGAAGGGGCAGTGAGAAGGGTGAGAGAGACAGAAAAAAAGATGGGTAGATGGAGGGCAGCGGGCAAGTAGGAGAGGGGGGAAGTACAAAGGAAACGAGCGGAAAGGGTGATAGGGGTACAAGAGAATGGTAAGAGAGACGGGAGAGAGCGTGAGGGAGAAAGATCGGAGCGTTGGATAAAGAATGGGAGAGTGCATGGTGCGGATCAGTGGAAAATGGAGGGGGCAGCGAGAAGGGATGAACAGGCAGATAGATTGACAGAGATGGCACAGAGCGAGAGGGTGAGAGGAAGCAGAGAGTACTCGTAGAAATTGGGAAAGGGACGCCGGGGAGGGGTAATAGAGGGGAGTGTGTAGAGCGTTTGGGCGATGAGAGAGTGAAGGAGAATGAAGGGGAGAGTGGGAGAAAGAGGAAGAAGAGGGAAAAAGAGGACAAGAGAAGTGGTTGAGAGACGGGGTTGGAAGCAAGTCGGAGTAAGGTGAGAGAAGGGGGAGAACAGGCAGCGAGTCGGGGTGAGAGAGTGAAGAGGGAGGAGGAAAGAGTGGGAGGGACGAGAGAGGGGGAAAAGACGCAGATAGTTGGAAAAAGAGAAGTGAGGGAAGAAGAAATGTGAGAGGGAGACAGAGATATAGAAGGGAGTCGGAGAAACAGTAGAGAGAGGGACAAGGAAGAGAGAAAGTGAATCGACTGTGGTAAGAGTGAGGTTAACATTTTGGACAGCGCCTTTCGCACTGTCGTCCATCTTCCCCAGTCCTCCTGCGGTGTTTCCTACTCCGCCGATCCCCACAACACTCCTTTCTCAATGCCCCTGCTCAACACTTATTCCACGGTATTAGCTCCAAAACGCACTGCCGATGACATTCTCTCTCCACTGACACTCTCACAGCACTCTCTTTTCATCCTATTCCATAGCTTTCCCCTTATGACGCCTCTTTCCGGCGCTGCCTTCACGCCCCTTCCCTGAGCGCAGGCTCCTCACTAACCCTCCAACAGAGCACCCTCTTCATCGCCCCTCCCATCCGTTCAGCTGGGGACAGAACGGTGAGTGTCAATAAGGCTCCCTGCACCCGTCCGATCAACGCACACGGTATCAAACACTGAATGAAGCTCTCTTCCCCGGTTTTACTGCCCCACTCACCGTTGGAAGGAGACTGTGGACCCGTTTCTCCGAACTTCACATTCACGTAGGTATTGCCCTCGTCCATTCCGTTCAGGGCTCTCTGCGTCTCTGAGCTGAAAACAACCGTTGTCAGAGGAAACCCGCGTTGAGAATGCGGCCAAACCGACACGAGCAAACACCAGATGGACAGCTGATAAAGAGAGGAACCGAGAGCAGCGGGAGGAAGTGCAGGCTGCCAGACAGATTGAGGATGCGGGAGAGGGTGGTTCAGAGATATTCAAATGGAGGGGGGAGAGTGCTGAGAGTGGGGAGAAAGGTGGAGGGGTGATTGGGAACCGATTGGCGCTCATCGGGGGACTGCAGTGGGCGGAGGTATACTGGGTGAGAGGAGCTGACAGAAGGGCGACTGTGGGGAGAGAGACGCGAATGAAGGGAATGTAAGCGTGAAGAAGATGGTAAACGGGAGGAGGACGGAGAGAGATAGAGAAATAGACGTTGACGAGATTTGGAGAGATTTCGGGAATAGAGGGAGAAATGATGAAATTGGTGAATTGGAGAACGACGAGAGGGAAGCGGTATGTGAGGAGCGGCGAGGAGCAGAGTGAGGGGGAAGGGAGCACTGCAGAGAGGGCAGAGAGATGCGTGAGGAGCGTTGGAGAGGAATGTAGTCAAAGGATGTAGAGAGGAAGACAAACAGGGAGTGAAAGAGAAATGGAGTGGAAAGAAGGGAGATGATATTGAGGGAAGGGGGTAATGGAGGAGGGATTTGTGTCACTCATACATAGGTATTTTTTTTTTCCGGGAGATATTTATTCACCGTTGTTTCCTGGTTTGCGCGTCGGAGCTTCCTCTGCCGGGCCTTCAGACTTACTGTCTGCGAGAAAGCACGGACACAGAACAAACCCCACCGAGGTGAGTGAGTACTCCCCCTCCGACTAAGGTAGATTTCACTCCTCGAAACTTGTTCCCTCCACAAAGTTTCCTCGCTTTCATCGCCCTGTGGCGCACTCTGTCTGTCTGTCTCTCTCTCTCTCTCTCTCTCTCTCTCTCTCTCTCTCTCTCTCTCTCTCTCTCTCCCCCCCTCCCTCTCTCTCTCTCGCTCTCTGTCGCTTTCTCCCTCTCTCTCTTCACCCTCTATGTCTCTCTCCACTCTCCTGCATTTCTCTTTCGTTCCACTCCAACAATTTCCCACTTTCCACTTTCCCTCTCTCCCCATCTGCCCTACTTTCTTCCACGGCCCCAAAACCAATATCCCTGTCGCTTTGACCTGGAGATATCCTCACCCACCCACCCACCCACCGATTGCAACCCGACCACAGAACATCCTGCATATTCCCCGTCTCCTGCACTTGTCGGGGGCGGGTTTGGCGATGAGGTGCCATTTGGCCTGGGATGCACAGCCGCCTCTCACTTTTACATTCTCTTTCCCCTTCCTCTCTTCCAGTGGCCAATAACGCCACCTCCAACTACTTCTGCCCATCTCCCTCCCTCCCTTCACCCCGCTCCACACATCCACACTCCTTCATTTCCCGTTCTTTCCATCGGCAGATCCCCGATTTCCGACGCCCCTTTCTCTTCCTTTAATCTCCCAATTTACGAAAGAAGCCTCCATTGCTTCATTGTGCAGAAAATTGTGCACAATTCACCAGCCTCTGGGAAAAGCAGTTCCTCCTCATCTCCCTCCTAAATCAACTAGCCCGAAACTAGATGCTACGTCCCTTAGTTCTAGTCTCTGCCCTCTCCCGTGGAAACAACTTCCCTGCCTCTATTTTATCTACACCTATCATAATTTTATATGCTTCTCACAGATCTCCTTTATTCCTTCTGGATTCCAATGAATGGAGCCCCAGGCGACTCAATCTTTCCTCATATTCTCACCCCCTTATATCTGAAATGAACTTGGCGACCCTCATCTGCACCACCTAACAATCCAGTATATCCTTCCTCAAGTAAGGCGACCAGAACTGCACACAATACTCCATGTCTGGCTTCACCAGGACCCTGTCGAATTGCATCTTAACATCCCTGTTCTTACTTTCAATCCCTCTATCAATGAACGCCAACATGTCATTTCCCTTCCTGACGGCCTGCTGCACCTGCAAACGAACCCTTTGTGATTCATACAGAGGAACATGAAAGTCCCTCTGCACAGCAGCATGCTGCAATCTTTTACCATTTAAACAATAATCTTCTCTTCCATTTTTCCTTCCAAAGTGGATGACAGTCGATTTACCAACATTGTACTCCATCTGCCGGACCCTCGACCAACTAAACTATCAATAATTCTGTGCACACTCTACGTGTCGAATACAGAATTTGCTTTCCTACACAATTCAGTATTATCAGCAAACTTAGATACATTGCACTTACTGCCCTCTTCCAGATCGTAAGTGTGTATCGTGAGCCACTCTTCCACCCATGCGAATCTCTTCGGCATCCATCATTCAGTGAGCCACTCTTCCACCCATGCGAATCTCTTCGGCATCCATCATTCAGTGAGCCACTCTTCCACCCATGCGAATCTCTCCCGCATCCATCATTCAGTGAGCCACTCCTCCACCCATGCGAATCTCTCCCGTATCCATCATTCAGTGAGCCACTCCTCCACCCATGGGAATCTCTCCCGCATCCATCATTCAGTGAGCCACTCCTCCACCCATGGGAATCTCTCCCGCATCCATCATTCAGTGAGCCACTCGTCCACCCATGCGAATCTCTCCCGCATCCATCATTCAGTGAGCCACTCGTCCACCCATGCGAATCTCTCCCGCATCCACCATTCAGTGAGCCACTCGTCTACCCATGGGAATCTCTCCCGCATCCATCATTCAGTGATGTCTGCAACAACATACCTGCCAATCTGCAACTGCGCTGCGAGTTCATCTTCTTATTCCGTGAACCGTGTGCGTTCAAATATAATATAACACCTCCAGTCCTGCATTCATCCTCTCCGATTTTATCTGCTTTTTACTGTGCAACACATCCCACTGACTGACAAGTTCCTCAGACAAAAGCCTCTCCTCACTACACATTGCCTCTGTTTCTAAATCAGCAACCTCATCTTCAGCACAATCATCTGCCTTTTCTCCGGTTCTTCATTCATTGAAGTATATTCAGCCCGGCAGACTATTGAGAACATGTTTATCCTTTCTATTGCTAACCGTGTCTCAGTTCTTACCAACATCACCCCGGAAGCCTCTCTAATCAGGCCTGCTGCATTTCCTGGATGTTAGCAGCCCAGAGGATCTACACTGGGCCAAACACGTTGACCCGCTGCAATTCCTCTCTATCCACAGTCGGTCTAGGGCGGGTGAAAACTCATTTGTTCTCCAATGGACCTTTCCCCAACTGGACAATAGCAATACTTACGTCAGGCTGCGGTTTACTGACAACAGCTCAGCGCTCAGCACAGTCATTTCCTCAATTCTAATCAACAGGCTCCAGATCCTGCGGCCGGAAACCTCCTTCTGCAACAGAACGTTTGACTTCCTCTTCGGGAAACCTCAGTCAGTGTAGATCGGTCATAACCTTTCAGATCTGCAGGTGGTGTTGAAGACAGATTAGGGAAATGGGCAAAGCGGTGGCAGATTGAGTACAACTTGTGGAAGTGAACGGTCACGTACTTTGGTTCAGGAAAAAAAAACCTTGCAGATTTTCGAATGGGGAGAAATATCAAATAGCTACGGCGCAAAGTGAATTTGGGATCTTCGTCCTGGATGCCCTGATGGTTAAACTGCAGCTGGATTCGGTGGAGACGAAGGGAAATAGAATGATCGGACACATTTGCAGAGGACGGAAATATAATTTCGCTCGCACGACAGGCTGTAGTTTTAAGGTGCCTAGATGTAGGTACAAAGGAGATGACAGGGGTAAGCTAACTGTTCCCTTTTCAGTCATAGAGGTCACCTCTTCAGCAGTATCCCAAGTTGTTTACCTGCTGTTGTGGAGGATGGTCACACGAGTCCTCTGCACTGGCTGCTTAACTGTTATCCCCCGTCTGGCTGTCACCCAGTTTGCTGTGTCCTGCACCTCTCAATATGTCCTATCTATCGCCCCTTCAGCCTCTAGAATAACTTGTTCCATTTCTGGTAGCATCTCAGTAGATTTATACTGGGCATATCACATTTACACGCTGAAGGTTATCTCTCTCTACAGTGGAGCTACAGCGGGTGCAATCTAATGCGCTCTCCACTGGGCCTTGGACCTTCTGGACAACAGCGATACCTGCACCAGGCTGCGTTTTATTCACACCAGCCCAGAGTTCAGCACAATCAATTCCTCAGTTCTAATCATCAAGCTCCAAATCCGGAATGATTGCATCTCCCTCTACAACAGAATATTTGTTCTCCTCATCAGGAAACTGCAGTCACTGGTGATCGGACATAAGATTTCCGATTTAGAGTCGGTGTTGAAGTAGCAGAGAGGCGACAGAGGGGATCAACAATATCAGGAGAACGGGCAAAGGAGTAGCAAATGGAATACAGTGCCGGGACGTTTGTGTGAAAAAGTGTAGACTATTTTCTAAATAGAGAGAAGATTCAACAATCCGCGGCGCAAAGGGATTTGGGAGTGCTTGTGCAGGCTTCCCTCAGGTAATTTGTCGATGGAGTCGGTGGTGAGGAAGGCAAATACAGTGGCAGCTTTCCTTTCCAGAGGACTGGAATATAAAGGCAATCATTACATCTTCAGCCTTTTTAAGAACCTAATCCAGGGTATTATGAGCGGTTTTGGTCACTTATGTAGGAAACGATGTGTTGATATTGAGGAGCGTTAAATGGGGGCTCACGAAAATGATTCCGGGATTGAAACGCTTATCACATTCGGATCATTTGTTGAATCTGGGACTGTACTCAACTGAAAGTAAGAAGAATGAGGGGTGACCCCATTGAAACCGATCTAGTGTTGAATGTCCTCGATAGAGTGGGTGGGGAGAGAAGGCTTCCAATGGTGGTAAGACTAACCACAACGGGGACAGCCTCTCAACAAAGGGATGACAATTTAGAACGGAAATCGTGAGGAAGTTCATCAGCCAGAGAGGTGGGAATTTGGGGAATTATTAGCATTAGGCTGTTGTGGAGTCCAGATCACAGGGTATATTTAAGACATCGGTAGAAAGAGGAAAGAGGTTCTGCTGAGGGAACGTGAGCCGCTGGGGACTCAAAAAGCAGACATGAGAAAGATGTACCTCGGAACTACTGCATCGGCCAGATAAAAATTGCCATATACAGAAGAATAGAGAGTTAAACACCTGGCTCAGGATTTGAGCTCATGGGATATGGGTACTAGTAATATGGAAGGAGGAGCTGCTGCAATGTGACGGGCTCCATCTGAAACGTGACTGGACCTGGATCCAAGCAAATCACATAACTAGAGCTGTGGACAGGAGTTTAAACTAAATAGAGGGAGGTGTGGTGTGGTCTTAGTAGATTGCAGATGTAGGGATAGAGTACAAGAGAAAAGAGTGGATAAAGATAAAGTAAAATCAAAAAATATAAACGATAATATTAAGAGTGGAGTGAAGTGAAGAAAATTAGTGATCTTGTAGTTAGGGTTCCTCTTGGAAACAGTGCTCTCAGTATGATTGAGGTTCCTCAAAAATGGAGAGTGCAGCAGGTCGGTTTGAAGCCAGTGTATTATGCCGAAAAAATGGAGAAAACAATGGGATGGTGTGGACTGGGAACACAGGCAAAATGGTGGGACGGTTGAGCGTCCATGGAAGACTTTCCAAGATACTTTTCATGGTGCTGAGCAGAAGTACATTCCGGTGGAAAGCAAGGAGAGTAAAAGTTGTGAGAGCCAGCCGTGGATAACTGGGAAAATGAACGAAGGCATCAAACTAAAACGCTCGTGCACACAACGACGCCAAGAGTGGTGGTAAACCAGAATATTGGGAAATGTTTACAAAGCAACAGAGAACGGCTAAACGAGCAATTAAGAAAGATAAGCTACACTATGAAAACCAATTAGCACAAAATATAAAAACGGGCAATAAAAGCTTTCTAATTATATAAAGCGAAAAGGCTAATGTGAACGCGCATCCAAGTTTCGGCACGTCCATTCCCCAGAGTGTGGTGAGCTGTCACTTTCCCTTTAAGACTCAGGCTGCCAATTTTTGCCTGCCACATTTCTTCTCAGGATGTCTGTAGTTAAAGGGATCCTCAACCCTTGGAGATCCCTTTCTGGTACCAGTGCTTGTGAATTCCTCTTTGGTTTTCCTCATTGTGTTCTTGTACATTTCGCATCTGAGTCTGAGTGTATTCTACACCTTGCTCTGCACTCACATTCACCACCATCCATACCACTCAGATACCGAAGGGATGACAACTTTAGGAGTCTGGGGATCTGTCGTCTCTCGCTGAAGATTCGGAAATTTCTCCAGAGGTACAGTGGAGAGGATCAGGATCTGTTATGGAGCCTGCAACTCAGAGGGTCGCAAAAGGCTGCAGAGGGATGTAGCCCCAACCAGCTCTAACGTGGCGAACACTCCCCTCCAAGGCTGTGGGCTGAATTTGAGAGGATTGGGAGAGTTGAATTTAATCCTTTCTGGCATCACAATGTCCATCTCCCTCCATTCCCTGTACATCCACGCGCCTGTCAAAGAAGCACTTGAACACCTTTATCGATCTGTCTCACCCACAAACCCTGGCAGCGCATTCCAGTCACCCACGCTATCTGTGTAAACAAGACCATGCCCAGCACAGCTCCTATAAGCATACCCCCTCTCACCTTAAACTCAGCAGCATTTGAAATTTCTGCCCTAGGTGAGAAATGTACAGGTAATCTCGTCTGTCTATGTCTTTCGAAATGAGAAAGACCTGTATCTGCCCACCTCTCACACTACGCCGCTCCAGGAAAATTTATCGGTTGTCTGGCCTATCTTTGTCTCTCGTAATAATATAGAAATTAGACCCAAGAAAATGGTCATTTATTTTTTCTTCCTCATTACCAGCCATATGGCCTCACTTAGATGCGTTTTCATGTCTGTCGTGACTGAGCAGGGCGGTGACATTTTCTCTGTCTAGGACTTTCACCCTTCCTCCTTTAATTCCTTCCGCTTTCTGATGTCTCACGTTGGAATTGAATTGAATTGAAATGCAGTAAAACTGTCCGGCCTGTAGATGTCGCCCCTTCCTTGAACGATCCCACTGCGATTTTCTGTTATTAGGTCACCTCTCCGACAGTATCCACAGTAATATAACTGTTGCTAAGGGTGTGAGATATCCGGTGGAAGGCGGTAGGTGTAGCAACAGACGTCATCTCTCCCTCATAGTCCCCACAATTGCCTGTGAACGCAGTAAAGGAGGCGAATATGTCGGCGACCGAGATGGGGATAGTTTTAGGGGATTGAGGAGGTAACCGAGACGTGGGAGTTGCCACAGGAAGATAGCTGATAAGGGAGACGGGACGTGTGCAAGGGAGGGAATAGGTCACGGAGACGTGTTATCCTGGAAGGGAAGGGGGCTGACTGAAAGTGAATCGGATGTGTGAGGAGTGTGTGACAGAGACAGGCAGTATTGCAGGAGGAGAGTAGACGAAGACGTGTTTCCGGTTTAAGTGATGGGTGGGTCACGTGGACGGAGAGGGGCGTAGTGAATGTGGGCAGGGTAGGGACTGTGTCACGGAGAGGGGACAGTTTGTAAGGGAGGGACGGGTGAAGGAGACGGGAGTGGAGTACTGGAGGGATGGTGACGGGGACCAGTAGTAGTGTTAGAGAGGGAGTGTTTTACGGATTCGGGGAGGGGATTTGTACAGGGTGGGTGATATGAGCGAGGAGGTTTCCTTGTTGCAGTGCAGGGTCTTTCAGTCTGTAGGTGGTCGCGATGAGAGGCGTGTTCGTATCACGACGAGGGTTCTGTCGGTGACACAGAAACACTGTAAGGGGTTTTTCAGTGTCCCTTTGAAGATGGCGTCGCTGTGTGAATTTTTCATGGCTTATGTCATCTGCGAATTGGTCGTTCCCTCTGATTGTCAATAAATCGTCGAGTTCCTTGTTCTACATAATCCTCTGTTGTTCCTACCTGATGAGCTCAAATCACTCTGCTCTTTCTGCAGAGCAGAGAACGTGAATCACACAACAGAGCAGACCCTTTTGTCCAAGAGTTGTGATATACAAATTAAAATGTATTCCTTCGGCCGACACAACATCCGCCCCCTCTATTCACTGCCAAAACTTGCCAAACTCATCTCCATTGAACATACTCCCTCTTACCTCAGTGCAGGTCCTCTGTAATTAGACATTTCCCCCGGGGGTAAAAAGATACAAGTTATAACCCTGAAAAAAAAACTTAACTCGAGGTTACATCTATCCTTTCCCGTAATTACCCTGCAGCATTACCATCACCAGATGCAAAGTGGTCCCCGACACAAACTTCTGTCCCCTGCCCTGTCCTATTCGATAGGATGAGATCACGTATTGCACTCTCTCATTGGAACTTTCTATCTACTGATTAAGGAACCATTCTTAACTGATTAAGAAAACTGTTCAATTTTTCTTTCACAGTGTGAGGCTCACAGTCAATACCAAGAATGTTAAACTCACCCGATGTCACAACCTGATGTCTCTTACAACAGATTCCGAACTCTTCACAGGTTTGTTCCACTAATTCCCCAGAATGTTTGGTGATTGATAATAAGCTCCATGAGCGAGTTCATATCTTCCTTATTCCACACTTCCACCTTTAAAGCCTCGCCTCAGCCTAAATTGTACATATATTAGCACGACTAAAACAGCGGTAAACAGGAAGTTTGAGCTGACAATCCTGCCCCTCCTACAACCAAGTCTTGCTGATGACTAAACTACCATGCTTCCAGTCGTTGGCCACTGCCCTGAGTTCATTTGCCTTTCGTACAATACTTCCTGCATTGAAACGTACGCAGCTCAGAACACGAGTTCCAACGGTCTCAACCTTTCAGTCTTTGCCTGAAGCCTTAACAACATCTGTCCTATCAATAACTCAACTATCTGTTCAAACATTCAGCTTATCACCCCCCTGCAACTTTAGCTTAAACAGCATAACAAGCCCTTTCTATATGGCAAACCTTCTCGCTGGGATATTACTTCCACTCCGCTTCAGGTGTAAACCGAGAGAGTTGCCAGATGGCGGAGAAAATGAAGTAGCTGCACAAGTTGGGGCGATGTAGAGCGGCCTCCAGGCAGGGCTCTGTTCTGACATCCCCCCCCCCCCCCCGCCCAGTGTTCGTTCGGCAGAAGACAAGATCAGTTGTTGTAGTTTGTAGATTTCAGTGGCTTTTAAAGTGGCTGGGAACTCAAGCTTCTTCCATATACGCTCTCGCGCGCGCGTGCGTGTGTGTGCGTGTAAATAGAGCGTGAAAAAATTTCACTGATATCCTACATATGTTCGCTGTCTTTTCATTTTATACATTTTACAAAATGCCGCGTGTGACAGTTGGTTTTCTGTTTTGCAACTTGGCCCTGGTGGTCATGTGTGATGGATTTGCAGATAAACTTGAATTGTTATGAATTGAAATGAAATAAAACCGTCTCGTCTGTGGAGGTCGCACCTTCCGAAGAAGAGAGATTTGTAACCAAATAATTGAAGACCTCGTTTCAACCCTAACCTTTTAGCTGCATTTTAAACGTAATGTTCTTTCTATTTTTTGGCACACCTGCACATACATAAGTTTGGAGTACCAGCACCCTTTTCCTACCTATATAGTGGCGACGATAACGACTGCATACCATCTCGTTCTCGCCCGCAGTAACTTTTTTTCCTTTCACTTAACAAAGAAAACCCTATCGATATAGCTCACGATATTTCACACCGTGAGCCACCGAATCATAGTCAGTGCCAGTGACCTGACCGGTGAGACTTTCCCCTGCTTGGTCATTTGCACCTCGCTCCTCCAGTCCAGAAGTATCCAAAGTGTTATTGAGCGTGTTGGCCGCAAGGGGTCTCTGCACTGGCTCTGGCTGTTTAACCCCTTTCACCTTCCTGTCTGTCACCCAGTTTCCTGTATCCTACACATTGGGTGTAAATACCTCTCTGTATGTTCTCCCTATTACCCCCTCAGCTTTCCGAATGATCCCAAGTTCATCCAGTTCCAGTTCCACCTCTGTAACGCAGTTTGCTAGAAGGTGCAGCTGGGTGACCTTCTGACAGGTGAAGATGTCAGGGACTCTTGAGGTCTCCCTGCCTTCCCACATCTCGCAAAGGAATATTCAACTCTCCTGCCAGACATTGCTACTGCTCTGACTTCGCGATTATAAAGAAAGAAACATTAATTAAACTGATAACAAATCAACCAGCAGTTCTGTGCCTTCTCTCACCCAAGAATCTCTACCTTGAAGATTCGAAGAGATAAACCCTCTGACTTCCACTCAAATCCAATTTTCCGCCACTTTTTCCCTCCAGTCCGGCTCATCTCTCTCTCACACACACACACACACACACACACACACACACACACACACACACACACACACACACACACACACACACATTCAAACAGGGAAAATCTCTGCACACTGTCCCACCCAACACTCCTGGGTTCAGACACAGACTGAAGCTCCCTCTGCACACTCATCATACACTCTCGGGGACGGAAACAGAGTGCATCTCCATACATTTCGAAATAACACAGACTTCCGGGGCCAGACGCTGAGTAAAGCTCCCTCCACACCATCCCATTATATACTCTCGGGTTCAGACACAGTGCAGCTCCTTCCACACTGACAGATCACATATTTCCGGGATCAGGCACAGAGTGAAACTCCCTCCACACAGTCGCATCAAACACACCTGAAGTTAGACACTAGATGACGCTTTCTCCTGACCGTACGATCGCACACACCCGGATTCAGACATAAATTGAAGGTCACTCCCCCTGTGTCCCGTCAGAAACTCCGATGTTCCGAAGCTCCTTCCCTCTCACCAATCCCCAGAACTCCGCCGTTCCTGAAGTCTTGAATTGTGTGCCGGCTCGGAGAATATTCGTGTGTTTCTGTTCAGTGGATGTGCAGGGAGCAGGAGAGAATTACGTGATGGGGTGGTTTCGATGGAAGCAGGGACATGGTGGTGAGATATCAGTCCCTGGGAGGAAGACTTGTTGAACCAAACGATTGGCCTGTTCACACAGAACAGGGCGGAAGCTCAGAACGGAGAAATCGACATCCGGTGGAAAGGGGCTGGGTGGTGTCAAAACAGACGTCAGCTCCTCGCCTTTCTCCCCATTATTCCATATAAACAGAGAGAGCGAGGCGTGTAGAGGAGGGAAAGGGTTAAGGGAGCCTTGCAAAACCTGCAGGGGATAGAGCGGTTCAGGGAGACGGAGACAGGAGTTGGGAAAGGAGGAGATTACGGAGACGGCACGGAGTGTAGGGGATGGAGGGGTGATTTGGACAGTGTTTATAGAAGAAGATGGCGGTGGCGGAAACGAGGAGGGCTGGGAAGAAGCGTTGACGCCGAGCAGGAGACTGAAAACTCAATAAACCAGGAACACCATATTCCCCTTCGCCAGCATATTCTTCAACACACCAGCACCACCACCATATTTTTGCGGCATTTATTAGCTTTTCGCATTTGACATTAATTTTACATTTTTGCGCCCTACTGATTCTTGAAAAGAGCAAAATTCAGCTGATCTAAGTCACAGATAATAAAACAGACCGTGAATCCGGATGAAAAGTTGCGATACAGGTGGACAGGATATTTGACACGCTGGCCTTCATCAGTCAGGACACTGAGTCCGGGAGTCGGAGGTCACGTTGCAGTTGCAGATGACGTCGGTCAGGCCGCACTTGGAGTATGGAGTTCAGTTCTGCTTGCCTTGCTCCAAGAAAAATCTCAACGAACTGGAAAGATTGCAGAGGGAGATCTCCGAGGATGCTGCCGGGACAGGAGGGGCTGAGTTATGGAACGAGGTTGGGAATTCTGACACTTTTTTCGGTGACCTTACAGATTTGTACAAAAGCACGACGGACACATATAAGGCGAATGCGTGCACTCTATTCCCCCAAGACTGGGGTATCGAGAACATTACCGCACATGATTGAGATGAGAGTAGCTAAAGATAGAAGCGGGGAGCGAGTTGGTTTACATAAAACTGACACAGTGCGATGGGGAGAATGGGTAGAGACAGAGTAGAGAGGCGGGAGTAGAGGGGGATGGGAGAGAGACTTTAGATGGACGAGGGTAAAGAGAGGGCAAGATGGTGAGTAAGATTGCGATGGAAGATAAGAATAGGTTAAGGGTGAGGAGCAGTGGTACTGAAGGGGTAATCTGAGTGGTTAAGAAAAATTGGGGAGAAAGAAGATGTTATCTTTATATTCAAGTCGGTCCCACTGGTTGTTGACAGAGATCCTTTGTCATTTCATAAATATACGGATACAAATATTCGGACTTCTCACAGATGAAGCTTGCACGACCATGACTGCAATCTTTAACTTCAGTGTCATTTGTACATTTACCGCATTCGAAGTCTCCACCGTTCATCCGGAACACGACATTCGAAGCCACTTTCCTATCAAAGGGGGGTAAACAATTTCAACTCACCTCCAGCATTCACTCCCCAAAACCACTGATACCCTCCCTCGCGATTGACCTGTGGCACCCCATCATGTCCCACAACCCCATTGTCCCAGCACAGCCCTGTGTCAGTCTCCAGAATACTCCCACTGACCCACTCTCTCCCCGCAGCCCTGTGTCAGTCATTAAAATAATACTTTGCCCCACTCTCCAACCACAGCTCGGTGTCAGAGACCAGAATAATAACAGTACCAAACCTTCTCCTCACAGACCAGTGTCAGTCCCCAAAATATTCCCACAGCGCTAGTGTCTCCCAAGGCCCCATGTCAGTCCTCAAAATGCTCCCACTTCTATCGTGTCTCTCCACAGGCCTGTGTTTTCTGCCTAAGTACTCACACTCAGCACTCCCACCCCACAGATCGGTGTCAGTCCAAACTACACCCACTGCCTGACTCTCTCAGGCAGAAAGTGCCGGTCTCTGAAATAACCCCACTGCCCAACCCTCTTCTTAGAGACCTGTGTCAATCACCAAAACATCTCCGGCTTCCCATGCTCTCCCCACGGACGTGTCTCAGTCCCCAGAGTACTCTCACTGAACCATTCTCTCAGCTCAGATCTGTGTCTGTCCCCAAAGTACATCCCTCCCTCATTCTCTCCCCACAGACATGTGACAGGCCCCAAAGTGTTCCCACTGCCTCACACTCTCCCACAACGTGAGTCATTTCCCAAAAGAACTCCATAGCTCCACTCTCTTCCCACGGACGTGTCTCAGTCCCCAGAGTACTCACACTGAACCATTCTCTCCCCACAGATCTGTGTCTGTCCCCAAAGTACACCACTCCCTCATTCTCTCCCCACAGACATGCGGCAGGCCCTAAAGTGCTCCAACTGCCTCACTCTCTCCCACACCCTGGGCAGTTCACAAAAGATCTCCATAGCTCCACTCTCCCCCCACAGCCCCGTGCTGGTCACCAAAATAGTTGCACTTCCCACTCTCTGCTCAAGTTTCCGTGCAAGTCCCCATAATAATCCCACTGCCTAGCCTTCTCCCGAAAGATCTGTGTCAACCACCAAAAGACTCCCACATCGCTCTTTCTTCCTACAGCCCATGTCACTTCCCGCATTTGGAGAAGGAAGTGTGAGGATCAGAACGGGAGTGAGGCGGGAGCCATTTTGATTTTTTTCTTCTTCTCATCCGAGTTAAGAGAGGTGGGTCTGCGCAGGCGTGTGACGTTGGGCAGTTAAGTAGGGAAGATTTGGAAGGAACACCGCTTCAGACAGCGGGCAGCGTCGTTTTACGGGCAGCGGTGTGAGCCGGGAGCAGTGTGAATGTTTAACGGCTTTGCCTCAACGGGCTTAGGCGTAAACGGGCGCTGCAAGTTAGGCTCACGGTTTAATTTTCCTTGCTATTTGCAGAAAGGGGGGGATTATGAGAGTGAGGGCAGCCTGCTGTTCTCGGTGTTCGGATGCGGGAGGTCCCGGAGTCTCGTAGCCTCCTGTACGTGTACAGCTGTCTCAGCTGCGCTGAGCTGCAGCACCTACAGGATCGTGTTAGGGAACTCCATGACCTTCGTCTGGTCCCGGAGAGTAAGAAGATGATAGAGAGGAGTTACAGGCAGTTGGCCACACCAGGGACACTGGAGGCAGACAGGTGGGTCACCGTTAAGGGAGGAAAGGGAAAGAGTCCGGTACTAGAAAGAATCCCAGTGGCTGTACCCCTTAACAATAAGTACTCCAGTTTGAGTACTGTTGGGGTGGGCGGGATTGAAGCAAACTACCTGGGGGAAACGACAGTGGCCTTACCATTAGCTCCAAGAGTCCGGCCATGTAGTTCAGAAGGGTAGGCAAAGGAAGAGGACGGCTGTATTAACAGGGGGCTCGACAGTTAGAGGGTCAGTTAGGCGATTCTGTGGACGCAGTCAGGAGACCCAGATGGTAGTTTGCCTCCCTCGTGCCAGGGTCCGGGATGTTTCTGATCGCGACCAGGATATCCTGAATTGGGATAGTGAGTAACCAGAGGTCGTGGTACATAACGGTACCAATGACATAGGTAGGAAAAGTGAAATTGTCCTGAAAGGCGAAGATAGGGAGAAAGGAAGGGAGCTCAGAAGAAGGACCGCAAAGGCAGGAATCTCGGGAAAACTGCCTGTGCCACGCGACAGTGACAGTAGGGATGGAATGAGTTGAAGGATAATTACGTGGCTGAAGTATTGGAGCAGGGGGCAGTGATTCAATTTTCTGGAATACTGGGTCCTCTTTTGGGGCAGGCGTGACCTGTACAAAAAGGACGGGTTACAGTTGAATCCTAGGGGGGCAAATATCCTGGCCGGGAGGTTTGCCAAGGCTCCCGAATAGACTTTAAACAAGAATGGCTGGGGGTGGGAATCAATTTGCAGAATCTTGGAGAGAGGAGGTTAATTCACAAATGGAGAAAGCTAGTAGACAGTCTGTGGGGAGGATAAGCAGGTGATAGAGAAGGGGAGCGCACAGACCAAAGATGTAGGGGAGAAGGAAGAAACATATAATAAAGTTGTTTGTACTGTTAGGTATAAACAGAGAGGAAGAGGTGGAGAATTTCTTAAATGCATCTATTTTAATGCTAGCAGAATTGTAAAAAAGGTGGATGAGCTGACTGTATGGATTGATAACTGGAAATATGATGTTGTAGCAATTAGTGAAAAATGTTTGCAGGAGGGGTGTGAGTGACATCTAAATATTCGTGGATTTCGTTGCTTCTGGTGTGATTAAATCGGAGGGGCAAGAGGGGGAGGTGTGGCATTGCTTGTCAAAGCAAATATTACAGAGGTGGCAAGACAGGATAGACGAGGGTTCGTCTAGGGGACTAACTGTGTGGATTTGAGGAATGGGAATGGTGTAGTAACAATTACAGACCACCTAATGGTGAGCCAGAATTGGAGCAACAGATTTGTAAGGAGATAGCAGGTATTTGTAGTGATTGTGGGAGATTTTAATTTTCCACACATAGACTGGGAAGCCGATTCTATTAAAGAGCTGGATGGTTTGGAGTTTGTAAAATGTGTGCTGGATATTTTTTTTCAAGAAATACACAGAGTTACCAACTGGAGAAGAGGCAGTTTTGGATCTCCTGTTAGGAAATGAGATTGGTCTGGTGAAAGAGCTATGAATTGGGGATCACTTCGGGTCCAGTGATCACAATAGCATTAGTTTCAATATAATTATGGAGAAAGATAGAACTGGACAGAGTTGAGATTTTTTTTTTATTGGAGAAAGGCTAAATTTAAGGAGATGCGAATGGACTTAGATGGAGTGGATTGGGACGATCTGTTTTATGGGAAGATCAAAATAGAGAAATGGAGGCCAAGTTGAAAATTTGAGGGTGCAGAATGTTTTATGTTCCTGTTAGTTTGAAAGGAAAGTTTAAAATTTTGAGAGAGCCATGGTTTTCAAGGGATATTGGAAGCTTGATTCGGAAAAAGAGAGAGATCTACAACATATATATATAGGCAGCATGGAGTAAATGAGGTGCTAGAAGAATATAAAGAATATAAAAAGAATCTTAAGAAACAAGTTAGTAAGCTAATAGAGTGTATGAGGATGCTTCGGCAAGAAGAGGTTGCTTCGGTGTTTCTGCAGTTACGTTTATAGCTAAAGGATAGTGAAGGATGAAGTTCGTCCCTTAGAGAATCAGTGTGGACAGCTATTTGTGGAGCCAAAAGAGATGGGGGAGATTTTGATCAATTTCTTTTCATCGTTATTGAATGAGGACAAGGATATTGAATTATAAAAATACGGAAAACAAGTAGGGTAGTTCTGGAAGCTACGATGAATAAAGAAGAGTAACTACTGGAGCTTTTAAACAATACTAGAGGTGGATAAGTCGCCGGGTCCAGATAAGTTAGTGTAGAAATAGCAGGGACTTTGAGAAATATATTTCAAATGTCATTCGAAAACGGGGATGGTGCCGGAGGATTGGCGTATTGCTCATGTGGTTCCATAGTTTAAATAGGAATCTAAACTAAACCTAGCAATTAACAGCGTGCAGGTTTGACGTCAGTGGTGGGTAAACTAATGGAAAGTAGTCTTCGAGATGGCATATATAATCCTCTGGATAGACAGGATCTGTTTAGAAGAAGTCAACATAGATTTGTGCTTGGAAGGTAATGTTTGACAAATCATTGAATTTTTTGAAGAGGTTACGAGGAAAGCTGAAGAGGGAAATCAGTGGAAATTGTCTACAAGGACTTCAGTAAGGCCTTTGTCAAGGTTCCACACGGAAGGTTAGTTAGGAAGGTTCAATCGTTAGGAATTAATATTGAAGTAGTAAAATGGATTCAATAGTGGCTGGATGGGAGATGCCAGAGAGCAGTGTTGGATAACTCTTTCTCACGTTGGAGTCTAGTGACTTGTGGTGTGCCTCAGGGATCTGTACTGGGTCCAATGTTGTTTGTCATATACATTAATGATCTGGATGATGGGGTGGTAAATTGGATTAATAAGTATGCAGATGATGCTAATTTGGTGCCGATGTAGAGAATTAAGTAGGCTTTCAAAGCTTGCAGAGTGATTTAGGCCAACAGAAGGCGTGTGCTGGAAGATGGCAGCTGAAGTTTATGCTGATAAGAGTGAGGTGCTACAGTTTGGTATGACACATCAAAATACGATATACATGGAAAATGTTAAGGCATTGAGGAATACAGTAGAACAGAATGATCTAGGAATAATGGTGCATAGTTCCCTGAAAGTGGAACCTCATGTGTATAGGATGGTGAAGAAAGCTTTTGTTGCGCTGGCCTTTATAAATCAGAGCGATGAGTATAGTAGTTGGGATCTAATGTCAGAAATGTACAAGGCATTGGTGAGGCAACATTTGGAGTTTTGTGTACAGTTCTGTCCCCGAATTATAGGAAAGATGTCACCAAAATAGATGGAGTACAGAGGATATTTACTAGAATGTTACCTGTGTCTCAGCACCTAAATTACAGAGAAAGAGTGAACAAGTTAGGTCTTTATTCTCGGAACGTAGAAGGGTGAGAGGAGAATTGATAAAGGTATTTAAACTGATGAGGGGTTTGGGTAGAGTTGACGTAGGAAGGCATTTTCCATTGAGCGTATGAGAGATTCGAACAAGAGGACATGATTTGAGAGTTAACAGGCAAAACTTTAAGGGCAACACTTCTTTACTTAGAGAGTGGTAGCTGTGTGGAACGACCTTTCAGTAGAAGTGGTAGAGGCAGGTTTGATTCTGTAAGTTTAAAAAAAATAGATAGGTTTTGGACAGGAATTGAATGGAGGGTTCTGAGCTGAGTGCAGGTAGGTAGAACTACATCCTGAAACAAATCCAATTGCCCATTCTCTCTCCGCAGAACTTTATTTGTCTCCAAAATGCCCCGATTTCCCAATCTCTCCCCACAGCCGTTGTCAGAGGCCACACTCATACCAAGACTCACTCCTTTTAGCAACTCGTGTCTGACCACAATCTAATACCACTGCACACAACCTTCCTGCAGCCTGTGCCAGTCCCCAAAATCAATCCACTGCCCACTCGCCTCTCGCAGCCTGTATCAATCCGACGACCCACTTTCATCTCAGAAACATGCACGATCCCAAATCTCACCCGTCTTTGCATTTTCCAATCCAGTATGGACTGTCTTGTTCGCTGACAGCTTTATAAATAAAGTTCTGTGAAATTAAATTGTTATCATTAAAGAATGAATTCGTGAAAAAAATTAAGGAGAATCCCTTTCTGTCTGACCCCTGGAGAGTTTGAAGAGATGGTATTGAAGGAGCTTAATTCTGTGTCTCACTACAGGAGAATGTGATGCCACGGTGTGGAGGGAGCCTCCCTCTGTGTTTGAACCCGGGAGTGTGTAATGAGACCGTATGGAGGGAACTCTCTGTGTAGGACCTCGGGAGTATGTGATGTGACGGTGTGGAGGGAGCTTCACTCTGTGTCTGAACCCGGAAATGTGTGACGGGACGGTGTGAAGGAAATGCACTCTGTTTATGACACCGGGAGTGTGTCCTGGGACTAGAAGGAGGGAGCATCACTCTGTGACTGACACCGGAAGTGTGAGATCAAACGGTGTGGAGGGAGCTTCACTCTGGTGTGGATATATCTTCCGTCGATCTGACACGTACCTCTTCTTCTGCTGAATTTATTTCAAGAAGTTTAGAATGAGAGTCCGAACAATACTGCCTCGCTTTATCGTAGGGTAATTTAAACGTGGTGATAAAATAACAGCCGCCTTCATTTCTGATCCAGTACTGGGGACACTCTTGCTCTGGAAAAAGGAAGAAGGAACAGTGAATCTCACTGCGTACGGTCCATTACATCCTCTGTGAGTCAAACATGGAAAGAGGATCCCTCCTCACCGTCCCATCACACACACTTGGTCAAGTACAGAATGAAACTCACTCCTTACCCTTAACACACTCCCGAATCAGAGACAGAAAGAGGCTCACTCCTCACCGTCTCCTCAAACACTCCCGGGGATAGACACAGAGTGAATCTCCCTCCACACCATCCCATCACACACTCCCGGGGTCAGACACAGAGAGAATCTCCCTCCACACCGTCCCATCACACACTCCCGGGGTCAGACACAGAGTGACTCGCTCTCCATACCGTCCCATCACACACTCCCGAGGAGAGAATCGCAATGAAGCTACTTCGGCACCGTCCCATCACAGCCTCCGGTGTCAGTTTTACAGTGAAGGTCCCTGCAGACCATTCAATCACACACTTCCTGATTGGACAGACTGAAATTTGGGTTCCATCCACAACGTCACGTCACACACTCTCAGGGATAGATGATTAATGAAGCTATTGTCTGACGATCTCATTATAGAATCCCGGTGCCAAACACAGAGTGATTCTCCTAACACACTGTCCCATCACACAAGACCGGGGTCAGTCTCAGACTGAAGCTTTCTCTCCACCACACTATCACACACTCATTGGGTCAAACATGGAGGGAAGCTCATTGCCTGCTCTCCTATCACGAAGTCCTGCGTACAAACACAGTGTGACCCTCTCTCCACACTTCCCCAACACACTCCCCGTGGTCAGATAGGAAATGAAACACTCTCTGCACAATCCCGCCGCATACTCCCGTGGTCAGGCACAGTGTGATACTCCTTCTACCATGGAACATCAGATAACACAGAGGTCAGAGAACGGGCGATGTTCATAACACACCCTCCCGAAACCGTCCAATCGCACACTGCAGTTGTCAGGCACCGAGGGAAGCTGCCTCCACACCGTCTCATCACACATTCTCGCGCCTATCACAGTGTAAATCTCCCTCCTTACGGCCTCCTTACATCACACACCTCCTGGCGAGTCACAGAGTGAATCTCTCTTTCTCAACCGTCCCATCATGCTCAGCTGTGCTCACACACAAAGCGAAGTTCCGCCCCCGCTCTCCCATGGCACACTGACGGGTTCAGAGTCGCTCCACAACATCCAGTCACACAATCTGGTGATACATAGAATGAACGTCCCTCTGCCCTGTCCCCTCACACAGTCCCGGAGTCAGACACAGACACTCTCTGTCTACGGTCCCATTACTCACTCCGGGAGTCATACACGGAGTGAAGCACCTTCCACACTGTCCCATCCCACGCACCCAGATTAAGACACTGAGTGATGTTCCCTCTGTTCCGTCCCATCCCTCACTCTGGTATTCAGACACAGACGGAAACAATCTTTCCACGATCCCATCACACACTCCCGGATTCAGACACATAGCGAAGCCCCCGCTGCACCGTCCCGTCGAACACTCCCGGATTCAGAGTGAAACGCTCTCTCAACGGTGCCAGAAAACACTTCAGGGGACAGACATCCTCCACGCAGCCACATCACACACTCACCGGGTCAAACACAGAGTGAATGATCCTCCACACCATCTCTTCACACACTCCCGATGTCAAGCACAGAGTGACGCTTCCTCTCTCCATGCCTGCCCTGTGATGAGGAGCGGGTGAACGAGGGGAATGATGCCTCACCTCTTCTGCTGGTCAATAATTCACAGATTTGAGCCTTGGTTTCGTTGACAGATCTGTACTTCGTTTCCATCTCAGTGAACTGCTGACGGAGATCGCTGTGCATTCGTTTACGATCGGATAGATTAGAGTTCCGGTGACATGTTTCGTTCGACTGACGAATCTGTGATACTGAAAGAGATGGTAAAGAATGTTAAGCGTTTACAGTGACACGTGAGTCAGCGTTACGCTACAGAACAGGTCACAGAGAGTGTTGTGTCAGTGTCACGGTGAAGGGTATCACAGTGAAGGATGTGCTGGTGGCACAGTGAGAGGCGTCGGCGCCACCTTGAGGCAGACAGCAGACGTATTTATTCCGAGGGAAATGAGAGGCGTGTCTGTGTCACGCTGAGGGGTATCTCAATGTTCCATTGAAGACTTTGTTCATGTTACAATGGGAGTCTGCATACATATCCTGTCGGTCAATCCGACTTGCTGTGAAGAACGTGTCGGTGTCACTCTGATAGGTGTCACAATGAAGTGCTTCTCGATGTCACGGCGTGAGAAATCTCAGAGTGAAGATCCTGGAGATGTCACAGCGGTTGGAGTACCTGTGTCATGGGCTGGGTTGTGCTGGTCTCAAAGAGAGGGGTGTTTCTCTGTCACGGTGAGGGGCATGTCATGGCGACGGTGGGTGTGACAGTGTCACGCTGAGGTATGCATGGACTTCACGGAGTGTACTAAGTAGATTCTGCTGTGAATTTCGGAGACGCTATCTCGGTGAGGTGTTTAACTTTGTCAGGGTGAGGTGTGGATAACTGCCTCAGTGAGCGGTGCATCGGTGTTATGTTGAGGGGCAATACCGTGTTGGTAAGGGGTGTTACAGTGAAGCGTGAGTCCTTGTCACGGTGCGGAGCTGGACGGGTCACGTTGAGGAGCTTATAGGAGTCACAGTGAGTGGTGTCTCAGTGTCACAGTAAAGGGGTGTCGGTGTCCCTGCGGTGTTTTATAAAAACAATTTATTTAGAACCTGCCTCCATTTGGAGCAAGTTCGGCTCACCATAGGTCGAGAGCCCGGCAACAGTCACGATAAAGGCGGATCTAACGAGGAGGAGCAGGCAGATCCTACGGTTTGATCTATTTCCCGTGTTCACTTTCAGTGTGTGGGTGAAATCAGCCGTGTCCCCCACTGGGACTCTCTTCCACCCAAAAGCCGCGGCCTCTCCTTCCACCACCAACACCCCTCCCTCTCTCAATCTCAGTTACATTGAGCATCATCGCTGAGAGTACAAACCCTTCACTTCCCAGGGCCGACAAGCGTCTCTCTGATTCCAGAGATTTTGTCACTCTCCCGAAAGTGATCGATTAAGTTGGAGCCATGGGCGTTTGACTGGGTCCCTCATTGGAGGCTTATCCAGAGGATTATGATACAGGGGATCCACGGGGAATTAGCCGTATGGATTCAGAGTTTATTATTTTTCAGCGTCACGGTGAGGTGGGAGTCGGTACCACGGTGTGGACGTGACGGTGTCACAGTGGGAGCTGTGTCCCTGTCCAGGTGAGGGTAGTGTCAGTTTCACAGTGAGGGGCGTGTCAGTGTCACATTGAGGTACGGGTCTGTGCCACGGCTTGGAAGGTGTCGGTATCCATGTGAGGTACGTTTGTGACACGTTTAGCGGCGTGTCCGTGTCATTGTGAGGTTTTACAGTCACTTTTCATTCCACACTGTTAGTTTACGGTTTGACTCCAATCGGAGTCCGTTCGACTCACCATGGATCGACAGCCCGACCACTGTCACGATGAGGAAAAACGTAACTAGGCAGAGTAGGCAGATCTTACGGTCCGGACTATTTCCGATGTTCTCGTTCGGCTCCTGTTTATGCGGACCTGTGGAGAGACCATTAAGATAAACAGAAGGAGAAGATGGTGAGAGTGGGAGGGGAGCGATGGGGGCAAATGTGAGAGAATGGGGAAGAGGAAACGGGAAGAGAAATTAAAGAGGGAAAGGCCGCGTGAGAAGAGGAAGCGATATTAGGAGTGACTCCGGAGTGGGATGTGTGAGAGAGACAGCGAAAGAGTGGGGGAGCGAGGGGAAGTGAGGGGAGAATAAGTGGGAGAGTGACGGGGAAGAGACAAAGGGAGGTAGAGAGAGGGGTTGAGAAAGAGTAGAAAGGGAGTGTGTCGCGGGTTTATTATTATTCTTAGCTGTCGGCCGACCATGTTGTTCAGGACGCATGTCGTCTGATGCAAGGCATCTCACAATTTGGAATGAAACCGTCAATCCAAACTACACATCTACAGTTTCATCCAGATCGTTTATATACATCACAGACAGGAGAGATCCCACCCACTTCCATAGATAGAGGTCACTTCATTGGAGTAGAACAAGGTTACTCAATCACAGAATGCAGAATAAAGAATCAAAGTTACAGAGAAATTGCAGTGCAGACTTACTATAAGGTTCAAGAGCCACGAAGAGGAAGATTTGATGTCAAGAGCACATCTTATCGTATTAGGGGTCCGTTCAGTAGTTTGATTATTGTAGTGTAGAAGCTTTCTTTGAGTCTCCTGATACATGCTTTCCCATTTTCCCTCCGATGGGAAGGTGCAGAAGACAGAATTTCCTGGTACCTTTCATGACGCTGGGTGTTTTATCGAAAGAGCAGTATGCGTAGAAAGAGTTCATGGAGGGGAAGCTGGTTCCGGAGCTGGGCTCAGCTCTTTCCACAATGCTCTGCAGTTTCTTGCGGTCATGGGCGGAGCAGTGTTTAGACTTTATTGAGGAGCCCGGGCTTTTCATGAGAACAAGGCAGTAGACGTTTTGAACAGGGAAGAAAATACATCATTTATTTTTTTTCCACTTGGGAGACTACACTGTGTGGTGGTGAGGCAACCAGGGGAAGTTGACTGACTGATATGTCCGGATTGATAGACATAATGGACGCTTGACATGTCCCGTCTCAACATCCCAGATGGTAGATCACTGTGGAAGATGCGAGAGAGGAACATAGGGAGAGAGAGAGAAGGAATGGAGCGGAGTGAGTGGCCGGGAGAGGGAATGATAGAAGAGAGAAGGGCGAAGGAGATAACAGGTGCCGTGAGACCCAGGTAGATCTGTCGGGCTGATTTGACTGGGGAGGACAGAGCAGTAATTGGGAGTAGCTGTACTATATAGAGGCTTGTCCAAGGCGATTCACAAGGTCTCAGATGGTAGACTGGTCTGGAAATGGTCTGGAACCCATGGAGATCTGTCGGACTAATTTGATGGCAGAGGACAGAGGTCGTGGTGCTGGATGTAATGTACATAGATTTTAACAAGGCCCCGGATGGTATACCGTTCTAGGAGCTGCAGTGAGGGATGGCTGATTAGGTATACAATTCGTTAGGAGGTAGGAGACAAGTTTAAGGCTGAAGCTCGTTTCTCAGACTGGAGGCCCGTCACCAGCGTTGTTCACCGGGGGATCGGTGGTGGCTCCAATGAACTTTCTCAACTATATCGACCATTTATAACAGTTTATACAATACACGGTAGGTGAGCTTGCAGACGACATGAACGTAGAAGGCATTTTAAACAGTGAAGAAAGTTATCTCTCACAGTGGGATCTCGATTAGCCGGGGAAGTCGTCCGAGCAGAAGCACGATTTGTTTATTTTGAGCTGTCGTATTTCAGGAGTACAAACAACAGGGTAGGACTTACACGGCCAACGGGAGGAAACTTGGGAAATATTCTAGAATGTAGGGACCCATGGCTACAACTACACAGTTAGAAACATGAAACATTACAGCACTGAAACAGGCCTTCTGGTCCTTATTCGCTGTGCCGAACTATATTTCTCCCTGGTTCCTCAGACGGGCAACTGGACCATATCGCTCCCTACACCTCTCACCCAAGTACCTGTCCAAGTTTTCCTTGAATTTTAAAAGTGAGCACTTATTTACTGCTTCATCTGGCAGCTCATTCCGCACTCCCAACTCTCTCTGTGAGAAGAAGCCCCGCTAATGTTCCGTTTAAAATTTCACCCTTCACCCTGAACACATGTCCTGTGTTTTTTCTCTCTCCCCGGCCTCAGTGGGAAAAAAGCCTGCTTGCATTCTCTCTATCTGTTCACATCATAATTTTATATACCTCTATCAAGTCTCCCCTCATTCTTCTCCGCTCAAGGGAATAAACTCCCAACCTATTCAACCTTTCTCTGTAGCTCTGTTTCTCAAGTCCCGGAAACATCCTTGTAAACCTTCTCTGCACTCTTTCAACATTTTTAATATCCTTTCTGTAATGCGGTGACAACAACCGCGCGCAATACTCCGAATTCGGCCTCACCAATGCCTTATACAACCTCACCATAACATTACAACACTAGTAAACAATACTTTGATTTAGAAAAGCCAACGTACCAAAATCTTTCTTTACTCCCTTATCTACCTGCGACGTAACTTTTATATAATTTTCTATCTGCATTCCTAGCCCCCTTTGTTGTACTGCACTCTTGAGTCCCCAGTCATTTACCTTGTAATTACCTTCCGAAGTAAATATCTTACACATGTCTGTATTAAACTCCATCTGCCATTTTTCAGCCCATTTTTCAGGCTGGTCCGATTCCTCTGTAAGCTTTGAAAACCTTCCTCACTGTCCACTAGAAATTCAAGCTGTGTATCATCAGCAAATTTGCTGATCCAATTTACCACATTATTATCCAGATCTTTGATATAGATGAAAAATAACAATGGAACCAACACTGACCCCTGTTGCACGCTACAAGTCACCGGCCTCCATTCAGAGTAGCAATCCTCCACTACCACTCTCTAGCTTCTCCCATTGAGTCAATGTCTAATCCAAATTGCTAACTCACCATTTATACCTAGCGACTGAATCTTCCGAACTCTCCTCCCACACAGGATCTCGTTAAAGGTCTCACTGAAGTCCATGTAGACAACATCCGCTGCCTTCCCTTCAAACACTTTCCCTGTAACCTCCTTGGAAAATCCCAATAAATTTGTTAAACATGAGCTACCACGCACAAAGCCGCGTTGATTCTCCCTCATAAGTCCCTGTCTATCGAAGTACTTGTAGATCCAAACTCTTAGTACGCCTTAAAATAATTTCCCTAGTACCGACTTCTAATCTACCGGCTATTAATTTCCCGGATTAATTTTAGAGCCTTTTTTAAACAACGGGACTTCCTGAGCTATCCGTCAATCCTCCGGCACCTCACCAGTAGAAACCGGCATTTTAAATCTATCTGCATGGACTCCTGTAAATTCAACACTAGACTCCTTCATGATCCGAGGGGATACCCTGTCAGGTCTTGGGTATTTACTACTCTGATTCGCCTCAAGATAGCAAGCACCTCGTCCACTTTAATATGTACAGTCTCCAGAACTTCACAACATGTTTGCCTTATTTCCATTGACTCTATGCAGGTTCCCATAGTAAATACAGGCGCAAAAAAGCCATTTCAGATATCTCCCATTGCTATTGGTTCCATCCATAGCCGATCACTCCGATCTTCAAGATGACCAAATTTATCTCTTACTATCCTATTGCTCTTAATATACCTGTAGAAGCTCATTGGATGTTCTTTCACCTTGACGGCCAAAGCTACCTCATATCTTCTTTTAGCCCTCCTGAATTATTTCTTAAGTATTGTTGCACTTTTTATATTTCTCAAACACCTTACTTTGGTACTCTGTTTCCTACACATGTCATACAACTCTCTCCTCTTCTTTATCAGTGTCCCAGTATTCCTTGAGAAACAAGATTCTTTAGTCTTATTCACTTTGGGTTTAATCCTGACAGGAACATACAATCTCAGCACTCACCAAATTTCTCCTTTGAAAGCCTCCTACCTACCACTCACATCCTTGTTCGAGAACAACCTGTCCCAATACACGCTTTTTATACACTTTATCATTACTTCAAATTTGGCCTTTTTCAATTTAGAACCTCAACCCGAGGACCAGATCTATCTTTATCCATGATGAAGTCAAGATCATGTTCATAGTATCAGGATTAGATGATCAGCCATTATCTCAAAATGGCGGTGCAGGATCGAAGGGTCTACTTCTGCTCCTATTGTCGATTGTGGATTGAAGTCGAATCTAATGGTGTTATGACCACTGGAACCAAAGTGTTCCCCCACACACACATCCATAACCTGTCCTAACTCGTTTCCTAATAGGAGAGCCAATATTGCATTTTCTCTACTCGGTAACTCTATATATTGATTCAGTAAACTTTCCTGAACACATTTTTCAAATTCTAACCCGTCTGGACCATTAGCAGCATGGGAGTCACAATCAATACGTGGAAAACTGAAATTGGCTACTATTACAACTTCATGTTTCCTGCAGTTGTCTTCTATCTCTATGCAGATTTGCTCCTCCAATTCCCGCTGACTATTGGGTGGTCTATAATACAAACCCATTAATGTTGTCTTACTTTTCAGTTTTCTCAGCTCCACACATATAGCCTCGTAGACAAGCCCTGTAATCTGTCCTGCCTGAGCACTGCTTTACCATTTTCCCTGACTTGCAATGCCACCTCCCTCTGCCTCTAACACGTCTGAAACATCGGAACCCTGGAACATTAAGCTGCCAGTCCTGCCCCTCCTGTAGCCAAGCTTCGCTATAGGCTACAGTGTCATGATTCCACGTGTCAATCCACGCCCTCAGCTCGTCTGCCTTCCCCACAATACTCCTGACATTGAAATAGACACATTTCGTAAGATCTTTACCACCGAACGCAACCCTTCTATTTGTTACTTTACATGAAAATTTAACATCACTTATTTCCACCACCGCTCCACGATCTGCTCTAGCACTCTGGTTCCCATCCCCCTGCAAATGGAGTTGAAACACTCCCCTTCCCGCCAATAGCACTAAAGCACCTCCCTCCAAGGATATTGGTTCCCCTGCAGTTCAGGATTAATCCGTCTCTCTTATACGTATCCCACCTGCCCCAGAAGAGTTTCCAATGATCCGGACATCTAAAACCATGCCCCCTACAACAGTTCCTCAGCCACGTATTCATCCTCCAGTGCATCCTGTTTCTACCCTCACTGGCACTTGGCACAGGTAGCAATCCAAATTTTACTACCCTCCAGGTCCTGCTTTTTACATTCGTACGAAGCTCTCTGTGCACACTCTTCAGGACATCCTCACTCTTTCTTCCTACGTCATTGGTACCGATGTGAACCATGGCATCTGGCTGCTCATCCTCCCATTTCAGAATGCCGTGCGCTCGATCAGAGAAATCCCTAACCCTGGCACCTGCGAGGTAACAAACCATCCGAGAGTCTCTGTCGTGTCCACAGAACCTCCTGACTGTACCTGTAACTATTGAGTCCCCTATCTCCACCGCTCTCCTATTCTTCCCCTCTCCCTCCGGACTGCAGAACATGACTCAGTGGCAGAGATCCGGCTTCCGCAGCTCGACCCAGGTAAGTGATCCTCCCAACAGTATCCAAATCAGTATACTTGTTGTTCAGGGGAATGGCCACAGGGGAATGGCCTCACCTCGCTGACGGTAACTGTGCGCCGCTCCTTCGGCTAACTGTCTTCCTGTAGCTACTATCTATAATCTCCTCATTCTCCCTGATGAGGACGTCATCCAGACCCTGCTTCAGTTCCCTTACGCGGTTTGTTAGGAGCCGCAGCTAGTTGCACTACTTGCAGGTATCGTTGTCAGTGACAGCAGTTGTCTGTCTGACCTCCCACATCCTGCAAGAGGAGCATTCCAACATTCTGCCTGTCATTCCCTTTACCGTAAACAAACAAATCAAATCATAGCGAAACCTAACCTCGCCTCTGCATGTTCACCCCGAAGCCAGTTGAGTAAAAGCCATCCCACTCTGACTCAGTCCACTCCGATTTTGGCCGCTGTATTTGACAGTCTTTTATTTAAAAACCTTTGGTGCTTTACGTCACGCTCCTGCGCAGACAAGCCACTTTTCCCCGTTCAGTTAATAAAAATGCCTTCTCTCACTGAAAGTGGAGTCAGAGCTGTACAGGGACTGTTGAGGGTGTTGCAGAACAGAGAGTACCGGGGGTACAGGTACATGGTTCCCTGAAATTGGATAAGATTTACGAGGATATTGTAGTGACTGTGTTAAGGAGATAAGTGAGGCACTTTGGGACGTTATACCACGGATCGTAGAGGTGACCTTACAGAGTTGTATAAAACCACATGGGGCATAGACAAGGTGAATGCACAGAGTCATTATTCTCTAGGCTTGAAGAATGCAGGACCAAAGGTCTCAGGGATAATGTGATAGCAGTAGGTGATGTAACTGGGAACAAGAGTGACATTTTTGCTTTTACCCAGACAGTGGTCCGTCTGTGGGACGAGCTGCCAGAGGAAGTCGTCGATGCAGATGCATCAGAACCTGAACACGTGCGTAAAGCACGTGACCCCTTTAGAGTGATATAATTATTGTGAACTCTGACCTGTCTGTGTAGCCACTGACATTTCCGAGGGTCCCGATGCAATAGGAGGATCTTCGTACCCTTCACTGAGATGTTCTTCATTTGGATGGTTCAGCACTGAGTAGGTGGAGTTCAGTCCGTCTGAGAGAATGAGAGAGAGAAATAAAAGCAAGAGAGACCGGCAGAGAAATTACGTTGCCCATAGGCGGTATCAACAGAGCTTTACGGAGTAGAATTTCTCGCAATTCTGCTGCGCTTATTTAAAAAGGGGGCTTCGAGAGCGTGAGTCCATTGTACGTGGTCTGTCAGTGGCTATAACCGGAGCACCCATCGTGAGTTGGGTCGTAAGGTAGGTTCCGGCACAAAAGGGAGACGCTGCCTAGCGGAGCGTCCACCACAGGAGCGGTAATCAAAGGAGTAATCTGAGACGGAGTGGTCGGGCTTTGGTACATCAGGACTTCAGCGATAACAGGTCGAGGCGAGGTGAGCTACCTGTGAGGAATAGAACAGGAAGTATGTCTGTGAGGCCGGCGTTCTCTAATGGGCACAGGTAGACAGGGACCCTGGGGAGTGTTGTAGAACAGAGGGACCCAGGGGTACGGGAATACGTTTCTATGAAAGTGTGGTCACAGGTAGACAGGGACACTGAGGAGTGTTGCACTACAGAGGGAGCCAGGGGCACATGTTCACGGTAAACTGAAAGTGGTGTCACGGGAAGACAGAGACCCTGGGGAGTGTTGTAGAACAGAGCGACCCAGGGGTACAGCTACACAGTTGTCTGAAACTGGAGTCGCATATAGATCGGTTAATAATTACATAAGTAAGGAGGTCACGTTGGAATTGTAGAACACGTCAGTGCAGCCTCATTTGGAGGAGAGTTATCCGTTGCCGACGTCCTCATCTGGATAAGATGCCACTGAGCTGGAGACAGTGCAGAGGATCTTTACGAGGACATTCAGGGTATCGAATGCCTGAGTTATGGAGATTTTATATGTCGGATCGCAAAGGTGACTTTAGAGAGTTGTATAAAACCACATGGGGCACAGTCACGTCATTGCACAGAGTAATTTTTACCTTGGATTGGACAATCGTGGACTAAAGGGTATGGTGACAGAAGTAAGTGGGGACAAGTGTGACAAACTTGCTTTTACCTAGACAGTGGTCCGTCTGTGGAACGAGCTGCCAGAGGAAGTGACCGACGCAGATGCATTAGAAATTGAACACGTGCGTAAAGCACGTGACCCCCAGAGTGATGTCATTATTGTGACCTCTGACCTGCCTGTGCAGTCACTGGCATTTCGCTGGCTCCTGAGGCAATGGGAGGATCTTCATACTCTTCCATGAGATGCCCGTCTTTCGGAAGGTTCAGCACTGAGCAGGCGGGGTTCAGCCCGTCTCAGAGAGAAACAGGAGGAGAAAGCGGGAGAGAATGTATTTTGCCTATCGGCGTCCACAGAGCTTTATGAAATGGGATTTCTCGTACGTCTGTGGAGGTGATTTACAAAGGGGGCTTCGAGAGCGTCAGTCCATTATACGTGGGCTGTCAGTGGCTATAACCGGAACACCAACCGTGAGTTGGACAGCAGGGCGTAAAAGGGAGACACTGCCTGGAGGAGCGTTCGTCAAAGGAGCGGTTATCAAATGAGTGACCTGAGACAAAGTCACCTTTAGATCATTCTGGCTTCGGCGGAAACAAATCCAGGCGAAATAAGCTGCGTGTGTGGAATAGAACAGGAAGTTTGTCTGTGAGGCCGGTAATCTCCACTGCGTGTCGGATGTGGGAAGTCCGGGAGATTCCCAGCCTCCGGGACGGCCACATCCGCGCCACGTGCGTCAAGCTGCTGCTCCTGTAGGGTAGGGTACGGGAACTGTGGTGTACAATGGCTGTACTAAATCTTGCATTCTGTAAATTCCACCATTGTCTCAAGCAGAGTAATTCAATGCATCAACCACACTCAGATTAAAAAATAAAATCCTCTAATATCCACCCTGGACTTCCCACCACTTAACCTAAAGCCCAGAGGTTGTGCCCATAAGAAGAGGCACTGTTACTGTACCTCTTCCTCCTAATATCTTATACATCCACGATGTCTCCCCTCATCCTCGTTCTCTCCAGAGAGTAAAGCCCTAGTTTCCTTAAACTCTGATTACAATGCATTCTTTCTAAACCAGGCAGCATCATGGTAAATCTCCTGCCCACCCTTTCCAATGCTTCCACATACTTTCTATAGTGAGTCGACCAGAAATGGACACAGTACTCCACGTGTGGCCTAAATATATTTTTACAGAGCTGCATCATTACTCCGCGAATCTTAAACACTATCCTTGACTTATGAAAGGTAGAACTTCATAAGGTTTCTGAACTACACTATCTACCAGCGAGGCAACATTCAGAGACCTATGGACATATACCCACCGTTCTCTCTGCCCTATCCGCCCTTCTATGAATCCTGTTATTTACGTTGTACTCTAACTTGGAAATTGCCCTTCCAAAGTGTATCTTCTCACACTTCTCTAGGCTGAACTCCATCTGCCACTTCTCAGGCCACTCTTGCATCTTATTAATGTCTCCCTGTAATCTTCGACATTCCTCTGGACTATCTACAACACCAGCAACCTTTGAGTCGTCTGCAAACTTGCCAAACTACACTTCTACCTCTACATCCATGTCATTAATAAAATCACGAAAAGCAGAGGTACGAGAACCAATCCTTTTGGCCAACAGTATCCGAAACCCTCCAATGCGGAATGAATTCCCTCCCCCACGACCCACTTTTTTCTCCAGGCTAGCTAATTCTGAATCAAACTGGCCAAACATCCCTGGATCCAATGCCTTCTGACTTTCTGAATAAGCCTACCGTGTGGAACCTTGTCAAATGCCTTACTAAAATCCATGCAGATGACATCCACTACACTACCCTCATCAATATGCCTGGCCACCTCCTCAAAGAACGCCATCGGGATTGCAAAATACGATATGCCATTCACAAAGCCAAGATGACTGTCCCCGATCAGACTATGATTCTCTAAATGCCCATAAGTCCAATCGCTAACAATGTTTTCCAACAACTTTCCCACCACAGACGTAAGGTTCACTGGTCTATAATTAGCCGGACTATCCCTACGAGCTCTTTTGGACAAGGGACAACAATCGCCTCCCTCCAATCCTCCGGTATCATTCCCGTGGGCAAGGAGGACATGAAGAAGATTCGATCCAGAGGCTCAGCAATCTCTTCCTTCGCCTGCTGGAGCTGCCTGGGGAATATTCCGTCATGCACCGAGGACTTATTTGTCCTAACGCATTTTAACAACTCCAACACTTCCTCTCCCTTAATATCAGCATGTTCCAGAACATCAACCGCATTAATATTGTCCTCACCGTCATCAAGTTCCCTCTCATTGGTGAATACAGAAGAGGGGTTTCATTGGGGACGTCGCTCACGTTCAACTCCTCCAGCCACATCTTCACACCATCTCAAGTCGCACTATTTTTCACTTCACTTCTGTCATCTTTTTGATCTTCACATAATTGAAGAATGACTTGGAGTTTTCCTTTATCCTGCTCTCCAAAGACTTCTCATGCCCCATTCTTGCTCTCCTCAGCCTAATCTGAACTCTTGCTTGCTATCCCTATATTCCTCAATTGACCCATCTGTTCCTTTGCTTCCTAAACTGCTTCTATGCTGCATTCTTCCACTTGACTAGACCATCCACTTCACTTGTCAATCATTGTTCCTTTACTCTTCCATTCTTAATCTTCCTCACAAGGTTATCCCTAACGTCCTGCAAGAGATCCCAAAACATCGACCACATGTCCGTAGTACATTTCCCTGCAAAAACATCATCTCAATTAACACCCGCAAGTTTCAGACACAGAGAATCATAATTCGGAAATGCCCATTTTATCTGTTTACCTGTCCTCTCTGATTCCATGCTTTTCCATTGGGGAAATGGGGGGAGATAAACCCTTTGTCTGACCCTGGGAGTATGTAATGCAACGATGTGGCATGTGATTCGCTCTGTGTCTGAGGCCGGGAGAGTGTGATTAGACGGTTTGGAGGGAGCTTTTCTGTGTGTCTGACGCACAATATATGTAATGGGCTGGAGTGGAGGGATTTTCAATCTGGAGTGGTTATATCACACATACCTGTCCCACTTTTGAATTTATTTCATAACGCTTAGAAACATTGTTAAAACACCGCCCCACCGACTGCTCTGGAAAATCGGACCAATGAACAGTGAATCTCTCACCACACCGTCCATTATATCCGTAGGTCGTCATTGAAACAGAATGGGAATCATTTAAAGCGGCCCATCACCCTTTTCCGGTGTTAGGTGTAAAGTGGAGATTCCACCAAACAGACGGATCACACAGACTCGCCGGTTAAGAGACGGAGTCTGTCCCATCACTGTCCCACCACTGTCTGCACTGTCCCATCACACACACACTCCTGGGACCCAGAAACCACACCGCAGCCCCCCCCCCCACCCCCGTTCCAGCACATACCTGCCGGGTCAAACATAGAGTGAAACTCTCCTCCTCACAGTCCCATCACACACTCCAGGGATCAGACAGAGCGTGAATCTCCCTCCGCACCGTCCCATCACATGCTCCAGGGGTCAGACACAGAGTGAACCTGCCGCCTCACAGTCCGATAACACAAAACGGATTCAGAAACAGAGCTACTCTCCCTCTTCACTACCTCTCTGACATCTCAGCAATAAACAGCACTTCTGCCTCCAACAGTGTGTCTGATCAGAAATAATAAGGATCCGTGAGACCACATGTAGAACTGAGGAGGGAGAGAGAGGGGAGGGAGATCTGTGGACAGGTGGTGAGTTTGCAGTCACTGAGAGGAATTGGTGTGAAACTACACGACCGGTCTGCACACACTGAAACTCAGAAGCGAGAGATCGATATCCGGTGGAAGAGAGTAGAAATAAGACCAACTGTACGGAGGACGCGTCACCATTTGTCTGACTCCGAGAGTCTGTGATTGGACGGTGTGAAGGGAGATTCACTCTGTTTCTGACCCCGGGAGAGTGTAATGGGACGGTGTGGAGAGAGTTTCACTCTGTGTCTGATATCGGGATTCTGTGATGGAACTGTATGGAGGAAAATCCACTCTGTGTGTGACCCCGGGATTTTGTGATGGGAATGTTGGATGGAGATTCACTCAGAATCTGAAAACGGGAGCGTGTCTGTTCCCGGGGCGGGGGGGGGGTGGGGTGAGGGAACACAGCGGAGTGAGCTTCACTCTGAGCTCGTCCCCGGTGTTCTATGTTTGGATGTTGTGGAGGCAGCTACACTCTGTGTCTTACTCTCTTCACCCACTGGAACATAACAGGGGGTTGTCAGTATTTCAGAGATGCATTGAAAGCGCACAGACATCAAAAAACTTTACTGACGGCGGGAATGTGATACGTACACTCCCTCCACAACGTCCCATCACACACTCCCATTGTCAGACCGGAGTGAAGCTCCCTCCACACAATCCCACCACCCACTCCAGGAGTTAGATACGGAGTGAATCACCCACCACACGGTCCCATGACACACTCCCGGGCTCAGAAGCAGAGTGAATCTCCCTCCACACAGTCTTATCATACACGACAGGGTTTGAGACACGGGGTGAAGCTGCTTCCACAACTTTCCATGAAACAATACCGGGATCAGACACAGAGGGAATCTCCCTGCACACCGACCCAATACACACTCTCGGGGTCAGACACATGGTCAAGCGCCTTGCACATCGTTGGAGTTATTTCTGCTCTCTTACACTAGAAATCTATTTCTGGTTTCTCAGCTTCTCTACCTTTCTGTGTGTACAGGCCGGTCGTGTGGTTTCACACCAGTTCCTCCCATTAACTCCAAACTGTCCACCTGTCCACAGCCCGCTCTCCCCTCCCCCTCCCTTATCCGTCCTACCTCTGGTCTCACACACACTTATTATCGTTGTGACAGACACACTGTTGGATACTACAGGAACGCTGAAGTGTTGATGATTGGTGTGATGCGAGAAAGCTGTAAAGAGGGAATTTCGCTCTTTATCTCAATCCGCTACTTTGTTATCGGTCTGTGAGGTGGCTACTAACATTGTATCTGGCCCCGGAAGCGTGTGATTGGACGGCGTGGAGGGAGATGTACCCTGTGTCTGACGCCGGGAGTGTGTGATGGGACGGTGTGAAGGGAGATTCACTCTGTGTCTGACCCCGGGAGTGAGTGATGGGACGGTGTGAAGGGAGATTAATTCTGTTTCTGACCCCGGTAGTATGTGATGGTGCGGTTTGGAGGGAGCTTCCCTCTCTGTCTGTCCCCGGGAGTGTGTGCTGGGACGTTAAGGAGGGAGCTTATCTATGTGTCTGATCCCGAATATCTGTGATGGGATAGAGTTTAGGGAGCTTCACTCTTGTGTGGATATATCTTCTGTGTGTCTCACACATACCTCTTCCGTTTTTGAATTTATTTCAAGACGCTTTGAAACAGAATTAGAACAATGTTGTTTCGTCCCATCGTCCGTTCGGGAAAATAGGACCAATGAACAGAGAATCACTCTCCACACCGTCCACTGCTTCCGCCGGTCGTCAGACACTGAACTGGAATCCTTACACACCGGTCCGTCTCAGATTCCCGGCATCTGTTTTAAGGTGGGTGAGGATCCTTCAGAAAAGTCCGCTCACACAGACACGGCGGTTTAGAGATAGAGTGAAGCTCCCTCTGCCTTGTCCCATCAAATTATCCTGTTGTCAGACATACAGAAATGTTCCCAACACAGTTTCCCAAAACACATTCTCGGGATCAGACACAATGTCGACATCCCAAAACTCAGTCCCAGCAGATAGAAACTGAGTTAGGCACGGAGTGAAGCTCTCTCCACACCGTCCAATTACCCACTCCCGAACTGAGGCACAGGGTGAAGCCCCGGCTACAACGTCCCATTACACACTCCCCGAGTTAGAAAGAGATTGAAACTCCCTCCCTCCGTGTCTGTCAAACTCACCTCTCGATTGAGACGGTGAATCCGGTTTTACGATCTGCACATTCATGTAAATCCCGCTGTCGTCCATCCTGTCGAGGATCCTCTGCGTCTCTGAGCTCAGCGAGGGGAAGTAACCGTTGTCAGAGGAAGCCTGTGTTGAGACGGGGTTCAGACCGCACAAACAAACACCGGACGAGCAGCTAATAAAGGTAAGAGCCGAGTGCAGGCGTGGGAAGCGCCAGGCAGGAGTGAGATTAATTGTGTGAGAGGTGTGGTATGGAGCGATGTGAGCGGCGAGGAGGCGGGGAAGAGTAGAGCGAGTGTGGAGTTAAAGAGCAAGGGTAGAGTGAGGAGTAGTTTCGGGCTTGGTAGAAAGAGAGGTGAGGGATACTGGGGGCAGAAAGTGGGAGCGGAATGAAAGAGGTGTGGGCGAGATTCGGAAAGAATGGGGAGTGAGGTTTAGAAATAGAGAGTGTGGATTCTTGGAGAGAAATTAGGTGTGAGAGTGGTAAAAGAGAGGGCGAGCTAACGGGGAAAAGCAAGAGAAAGAGAGAGAGAAACGGGCAGGGTGGGGCGACGGAAGAGAGGGAGGAGAGAAAGCGCTACAGAGAGGGAGGGGAGATGCAGGGAAGGGACGATTGAGGGAGAAGGAATATGGAAGTCGGAAGGACAGGAAGAGATGAACGGACAGTGAAAGGGATGGAAGTGAGTGTTGAGGAGTAAACTGTGGGGGAAAGACTGGCAGATATGTTGCCGATAGTGTCCGAGAGATTTTCAACAAACCCACCATTCCCGACCCCAACGTCCAGTTGATTCAGACACTCTGTGCTCTGGAAACCACGGCCCCGGGACAATCCCGGAACACCCACCGAAGTAACCGAGGCAGCAAGGCGAGGTCAGAGCAACAGACCGTGTAGCAATTGTCAAAGAAACGTGACATTTAGACATTGAAGTTCACAGGAAACTGCGCTGTGTTTGAGGTTTGACTCTCTTCACCCATTGGAACATAACCTGGGTGCTGTTAAGATTTCAGAGAAGTACTGAAAGCGTGCGGATACACTGACCGGACCGTTATACAGACAGCGACAAATAAAAAGAGAGTAACGTCAGCCAAGCAGACAGAGTTCAGGAGCTCTCTCAAAAACCTTCCATCAC